>NW_026919846.1:60000-166374 GCF_032062105.1 Saccostrea cuccullata
GAAAGATGAAACTCATGTGGAATCATTCTCAGGTAGTGTAGATTCAAGTTTGTTCAAATCATGACCCCCGGGGCTAGGGTGGGGCCAAAATGGCCGACCCAAGTTTTACATAGGAATATATAGGAAAAATCTTTAAAAATCTTCTTCTAAAGAACCACTGGGCCAGGAAAGATGAAACTCATGTGGAATCATCCTCAGGCAGTGTTAATTCAAGTTTGTTCAAATCATGACCCCCGGGGTTAGGGTGGGGCCAAAATGGCGGACCAAAGTTTTATATAGGGATTTATAGGGAAACCTTTTAAAATCATCTTTTCAAGTACTTCAAAGCTATGATTAGTGATATTAATATGGAATCATCTTCAGGTAGTGTAGATTCAAGTTTGTTCTAATCATGAACCTCTGGGGGGTTAAAATTCAAGACCCCCCTTCCCCCCCCCCCCCCCCCCCCCCCCCCCCCCCCCCCCCCCGGTAAACTTTCATTTCTGATCTGATATGTGTTTTTTCCAAGCCAATGTGCTCAGGTGAGCGCTGTGGCCCCTGGGCCTCTTGTTATGGTAGTTGTATATTTATATTAGGGATGGCAATCGATTACAGAATTGCCAATCGGTTAATCGCTAGACGTTCCGACCGATTAACCGGTTAGTCGTATCAAAAATACATATTTAATTGATAATTAAATTTGTTTTTTTTTTAATCTTCCTGAAACTCTATTTCAGAATCAGAAAGAAATTCTTTTTCAAAAAGTGATAAACTGTTGATATTTAATCAGAACAATTCGTGAATTTATTTTTTAAAAGACGAAAAAGATTTAAGAAATCACAAAAAAACATGATTTACGTAGTTAATATTTAACAGTTTTTCAAGTCAATCTACAGTTGTGATACACTCTTCATTGTTGTCGATGATATCAGTATTTGAAATGAATTGCCGATTTTTGTTTAAGAAAATTAACTGATCGACAACGGCTGATGACAGACGACTCCTAAGTTTGTTGATAATAATTCCGGATGTAGAAAATATTCTTTCCAAGGGCACGGATGTTCGTGGAATTGATAAAATAATTTTTTGCCAAGCCAGTGAGATTAGACAATTGTGTATCATGTTCAGGCCATCATTTCAAAGGATCAACGCTTTTTGTTTCTTTTTCGTTCATAAACTCACAGGTGCTTGGGGACGGGACCCCCCCCCCCCCCCCCCTCCCGTGTTCCGTACCCCCAAGGATTATGTGACTTTTTTTAGTAAAATATTTTTCTATGATATATTTTCAAAGTATTACAACTGAAAAATCCAAAATCAAAGCTAAAACTAGCCCTTTTAAAAATTCACCCTCCCTGATACTATAACATAACTAGTTATAGTATCAGGGAGGGTGAATTTTTAAAAGGGCTAGTTTTAGCTTTGATTTTGGATTTTTCAGTTGTAATACTTTGAAAATATATCATAGAAAAATATTTTACTCAAAAAGTCAAATAATCCTTGGGGGTACGGGAAGGGGGGGGGGGTCCCGTCCCCAAGCACCTGTGCATAAACTGCGATCATAATTCATTTCTGGTGCGCAAGCAAGCATATTTGATGTTCCTCAGTGTAAGTTAATTCCATCGAACAAATTTGACATTTTACAGTTTTTCTATCTATCTCTCTCTTATATATTTCCATGCATGCGATGTCGTTGGGTTGGCATTTTCAATGACAAAAGGTAAATAGTACATGTAGTTACACATTAAAAGTTGTTACACAAAAAAAACCTGAAGAGTATATTCAGTATTGAATTAATATTATTCAAGCATGACTAGAGAAACACCGGTTATGTCGGAAAGAGGTCAGTGTTTTAACAGTAATTAGCACTAGCAAAACCCTGGGGTTAATTATAGGGTAGACTGTAATTTTCTCCAAATTATTATAATTGGACAACTTTGATACCGTTTAATTACAGTTCAAGATTTGGAATGAAATTTTACAACTTGATAAATTTTGCTAAAAATAAGGCATATTTTCATTTTTTGGATCCGACTAACCGATTAGAGAATTTGCAATCGATTACCATCGTTCCGACCGATTAATCGATTAACCGGTTAGAAATTGACATCCCTAATTTATATATATTACCTCATATTAAAAGGAGATCAATAGACAAACATGCGCTGATGGTTAAAAAGAGAAAAAACTGTTTCTACTGTGTTCACTTTCTCTATAGTATACTCGTCATTTTGACCATGTTGTTACCTGTTGAATATTATAATAAACCACGTGATTTCTATCATACCCAGGTAACTCTGTGAATGCTAAAATTCCATCACGTGACGTGTTAGGAAACACGCATTCTGCTTGCCGATAGTGATTGTTCGTATCTGCTTCAATCCATTCCCATCGAGCCACGGGATATTCTTTTTTCTCTTAGATATCTATAATATTATTGTTATATTTATCTCATAAGCATTTCATTTTACTATCCTTATATATTTTTGAATGCATGTCTCTACATGTTCGTAGTCTACAAGAAAAAAGAGATTTATTTATTATATTTTGAATCATTGATTAACATGAACATCCAAAGTAAGATCCAGTAAATAAAATTGAAATCATACCATCCTCAACACGCTAATTTATTGGGAAAAGTAATTATAAAAGAAACTGAAAAAAACTTGAGCAATTGTGATGTTTTTCTTTCTTTTTTATAAAAGGGAGAAAAGACAGGCTTACTGTTGTTATCGGGTCTCGATCCCGGACCTAAATATTATTGATTCTGTGCATTACCGACTGAGCTAGTCGGCATTTATATTCGAATACGGGAATTGTTGAAATCAACCATTGCTGTTGATAATCAATGAGAATGGCTTCTTCTACCGGTCGATGTTATTTGTTATTAGTTATATATACTTTATTTAAAAACTTAAAAAATAATAGTGACAAACATATGACGAGAGAGAGAGAGAGAGAGAGAGAATGCACCAAATATAAATACAGTAGCTATTCTAATTTTAGACCACTAGCTCATCACAATATTTACTAAGCTCCACCTCTTATGTATATTTATAAATCTTATCTTCAATCAAGAGCAGATAAGTCTAATTTCCCAATATTTGCAGAAAGGTGGGGTAAGGAAACAACGAATTATTTCATTGCAACGCAGTTTATAACATTTATGACATTGCATTTCATTTGGAAATAGACCAAACTCTATAATAAGTGACTTGAGACAAAAATAAAAACAAAAATAAATCTAACAAGAGAGATCGAAAAAGACCCAAAAACTGGCGTTAAGTGCAGTCATCCTTTGTAAACTCTGACATTACAATTCACTGAATTTCATGACAAAATGTCTGAAGAAAGTTATCTATCTTAACAGAAGAGTTTTCTCTCTTATCAGAGGGATATTCCACCTTAATCATCATATGATATCGTAACAGATGTCATGAAAGCATCAATGGATTAAAACATTAAATTTTGCGTTTATTAAAAGTTCCTATCTGTAGAAACTACATGTACATACATGTATTTTCTTTCAATTCAAATTTATTTTATTCAAATAAACAAGCAAAATTGTAAGAAATATGGTTGAAATATCAAAGTATCTGTGTTTGTCATTAGGGTCTTTCGTTTTCGGTTTCTTTTTCCCCTCTATGATATAAGGGTCTTCCGTCTTTAGCGGAAGACCCTTCTCTTACTCTATTGTTTCCTTTTCACTTTTTTTTTATCCTTTTTTTTCATTACAAAGTTTATGCAAAGGATTTCTCGGATATGTCTAGTTCAATTTCCTTCAAATTTTCTGAGTTGACGGATTCTTATCTGAAGTTAATTCCTTCATTTCCTTTTGTGATAAATCACTTCAGGTCAGAAGTTATCTCCAATTTAGCAAATTTTAAATGACCATTTTTTTCGACACAAAAACTCAAAAATGACAAAAGCTAGAGTGCTGATTTTTTTAATGATAGTATGGGACATGTTCTAGTTTTGCACCTTTGTTTTCAAATTTTCCGAAATTGATTAGTATGGAAGCTCGGTAGGGGTAGAAATTTAAGACACAAATTTTGAATGAATTTTCGCGACATTTTGTATCATATTTTTTAAAGTATAAATATTTTGTTTAAATATACTGAATGCAGAATGACAAGATCTTTAATATGATATAAAGAAAAAAGTGCTGACTCATCACATTAAGGCCAGGGTGGGGCCAAAAGTATTTATTGAATTACTTTTTAACAGTCAATAATTTGTTATACCTTACAGAAGCAAAAATGTTTATCTCACAATTCTAAAACTATATATTATGATATTTATGTCATATGTTACATATATAGAGGCCACAAGGGGCCAGAATGCTAAATCTTCTTTGTTTTATATCTCAAAAGTGGGAAATATTTTAATAAGTAATATTGAACAAAAGATGTTCAAAACAATGTACTGAAATATATGCATCCTTCCATTTTTTTGCTAAACATCCCCTTAAAGGAGTTGAAGGGTTGGCCCCTATATATTTCTTTTGCAAATAACTCGAAAACGAAAGAGAATCTCTGAGTAGTTGCTGAACAAAAAGTGTTCAATCAAGACAATCAAGTCAAGGGCTGAGAGGGGTCTAAAGTCTTCAGTCAATAACTCTTAAGCAGTCAATATTTTGTTAAATTTACTGAAGCAAAAATCAGAGACATGTAATACTGGATTTATATGTCTGCAAAAATTTACAACTATATATTATGATTTTCATGTCATATGGTACATAATTAGGGACCACAAGGGCCCAGAATGCTAAATCTTTTACGCTTTATATCTCAAAAGTGAGAAATATTTTGATAAGTAATATTAAACAAAAGATATTCAAAATTATGTTCTGAACAATATGCAACCTTTCATTTTTGCTAAACATCCTCATTAGAGAGCTGAAGGGTTGGCCCCATATCATTTTTTTTTTTTGCAAATAACTCGAAAACGAAAAAAACATCTCTGAATAAAAGTTAAACTAAAAATGTTCAAAATTTTAAAAGTTTTAAGATAAAATCAAGAAAAAGGGGCCTGGCACTCAAATATGGGGGGGGGAGCAAGAGGGGCCAAAAGCAATCGAAATTCTTTATCAATTTATTTTGTTATACATTACTGAAGCAAAGATGTTTATCTCAACAATCTACAAATACTTACGATTTTTGATATATTCAATCAGTACATACTATAAGTTCAAGATATATTACTGTAGTCAACGTCGACTCACACAAATTGTTCCGACAAAAATAGTCCCATCGTTAATAAGTAGATACAACATAATTGTTCATGACAAGAATAATGTTGTGTATGTCATACGTAAAAGAACCAAAATTATTGTTATTTTTTCCTCCAAAGATCACTTTCCCCCTAAATTCAAATAAAAATGTTAATATTCCTACGTTCGCTCTCTCCTCAGCCTTTTTTTTTCTACATGTTTGATAACAGAGAATATCTAGGTCATTCTTCAGTTGATATTTTTTCACTGATGAATTGATTATACTATATCAACAACTGTAGTAAAATCATGTTAATTGTTCGTTAATTATCATATTGTTTCCTCTAAGAGAAAAAAATCATTCTGTGTGTCTAGTGTATTAAATGACGGAATTTTCAATCCCTGAGCAGATTCCTGCACGTGTGTAGACAAACTACGCAAACGGGGAGTACCTATAAAATGTGTAACAAAACTCGAACTGGCTGGGGATTTCTAAAGTGACAATCGTTTAATTTTTATTAATCAGAATTTGTATTCATGTGATCTAATTAAGAAAGAAAGTTCTGTCTGCCATCGAACTTCTCTGTTCGCGGAAGTCAGTTTGACAACTCCATCGCACATGTGTATAGACCAAGGCTAATTGGTCTTGAGGACATAGGTCTACTATGTGTACTGTTTGTTAGCATGGTTAGGAGACTGGGTGACCGTAATGCTACGGAAATTTACACAAGTTCTAAATCTAGACAGTGCAGTTTTATTTTTATAAACGTCATTAAACACTGTTAAACATATTAAATCTAAAAGTCGAATATCTTTGGATATGGGATAACCCATATCTATTCTTGTTATGTCATATGCTAGATAATTAGGGGCCACAAAGGGCCAGAATGCTAAATCTTTGACGCTTTATATCTCAAAAGTGAGCAATATTTTGATAAGTAATATTGAACAAAAGATGTTCAAATAATGTTATAAATAATATGCAACTTTTCAATTTTCGCTAAACGTTCCCATTAGGGAACTGAAGGGTTTGCCCCTAAATTTTTCTTTTGGAAAAAACTCGAAAATAAAAAAAAAATCTCTTAATAGTCTTTGAACAAAAAGTGTTCAAATTCCCTCGAGCTTTAAGATGAAATCAAGAAATAGGGACACTCAAATTAGGGGCAAAAAGGGGCAAAGTCTTTAATTGATCAATCTTTATCAGTTAACATTTTGTAATACATTACAGAAGCAAAGATCTTTAACCCAACAAACAACAACTACATATTATGATTTTTATGTCGTATCTACATAATTAGGATCCACAAGGGACCAGAATGCTAAATCTTTGACGCTCTATATCTCGAAAGTGAGATATATGTATTTTGATAATTAATATTGAACAATGGATGCTCAAAATAATGTTCTAAACAATATGCAACGTTTATTTTTTCATTAACTCTCCCTATTATGGAGTTTTAGAACCCCTTAATAATTTTTTGCTAATAACTCGAAAACGAAAATCATTCTCTGAACATTTGTTTAACAAAACGTGTTTAAAGCATAAAAATGATAAGATGATTGGAACAAAAAAGGGTTGGCCCTTAATATAAGGGTTCAAAAGGGGTAAGAATTTTTGATTATGTCACGTTCAATGCCTTTTTTAAAAACATCACGGCATAATTGTTTTTCTTAACAATACTTGTATAATCATTGTAAAAAAAAATCTCAGTCTAAATCTCATATAATCTCATCAAGAATCAAACAGAAGAGATCACATCTCTAGTAGTTGCTATTCTCAATTTTTTTTTTACATTTTGCTAAATAAAAATTTTGATTATTTCCTGCAAATATATATGAATCCTATAATTAACGATAATTTACTTCACAAGTACCAGGGGTGGGTAAAGAGGGAGGGGTGGCGGTGGGGTTTGCATATTTTCCAGTGTTTTAGTGTTTTACGCTGTAATGTTAAGCATTATTCATATGAAGGGTAAAAAAGATTTAAACCGTGTGATATTTTGGAAACAGAGTTTAAATTCCCTATTGTGTTATAGAAAATGTTAAAAAGTAGAGTACTAGTATTTAGGCAGTTTGATTCTCTATAAGACATGAAGAAAACATTTACCGATCGAAGGAAGCTTGGATATCTACTTTTGAAACTTAAAAAAATAAATGCATCTTTCTCAATTCTGATGAATTATAATTGTTAATGTCCTTAAAATACTTTTTGGTGGCAGTAGTTGTTTTACTATGCATTTCACCGCTTTGGGTAGCATCTTCAATTAAAACAGTGCATCCTAAATAAAATACGTTGTTATATTACGTCCCATTCCAGAATTTTTCACTCAGATGAGATGTTACTGTATACCACTCCAGTAAAGGGTCTTTTCTCTGCACTCAACAAAAGATTTTTTTATAGTGCTAAAGCCTGCCATGACACGAGGCCTTGATTTTCAAGTCTCCCCAAAGGATCCGGAATTTGCGCTTTAAAGAACCAAGCACATGGCTTAAGAACAGTGATACCTTTTTTTATTACAGACGAGATTTGAACTCAATACCCTCCGATCGCGGATCAATCTCTCTACCAATTGAGCTATACCGCGTCATTATAATTAATAACAAAGTACAAGAAACTAAATAACGGTACAAGTAATTAGAATTTTTAGTCTTTGGCCAGGGTCATCACTTTATTAGTATTTGTTGATCAAGCATTGATAAAGCATTGTAAGAACAAAAAAGGGCATAAACAGAGGTTTCAGAAATTAAAGGGCACTAAAGGCTCAACATCGTGACAGCAAACAAACAACACATCTAGAACAGTAACTTTTTATTATAAAATGGAGGGGGTCCAAGTAAAAAAAAAGCTCATGCCCTATCCATATGAATTAGCATGAAATATTTTATTCACAGTAAATAATGCAAAGTAAAAATGCAAAAATGAATGTGAATTAATGAACACATGTATATTTAAAAAATATGTAAAAGTTGTACAGGAATAATTTCAATATTTATGTCTGTTGTCGTCATTGTTGTTGTCGTTGGCATCATTGTCATAAACTTTTTACTTCTTCATCTTCCTTTACAAGAACCACTGGGCCAATTTTAACAAAACTTGCCAAAA
Organism: Saccostrea cuccullata; assembly: GCF_032062105.1. Lineage (NCBI taxonomy): Eukaryota > Metazoa > Mollusca > Bivalvia > Ostreida > Ostreidae > Saccostrea > Saccostrea cuccullata. The sequence goes on from NW_026919846.1 coordinate 68,292, forward strand.
GTATCCTAGGGTGAAGGGACCATTCAAGCTTGTTCAAACGAAGGGACCTGTCCTCTTCCAAAGGGAGATGATTATATGAATTACATGTAGTCAAAAAATTGACGGTATCTTTTTAAAAAAAAATCCTCCTCAAGAATCACTAGGGCAGGAAAGATGAAACTCTTCTTCAAATCATGAACCTAAGGGCTAGGATGGGGCCACAATTGGGGATCAAATTTTTTGAAAAAATCTCTTCAAGAATGCACAGATTGAGGAGAGATGAAACTTATTTTGGATTATCCTCAGATAGTGTAGATTCAAATTTGTTCAAATCATGCCCTCCAGGGGTAAGGTGGGCCACAGTGAGGTTTCTAAGTTGAACATAGACGTGCATTGGAAAAATCTTCTGTTCAAGAACATCAATACCATGATTGTTCTTAGTTATATGGAAACATCCTTTTGTAGTGTAGATTCACGTTTGTTCAAATCATGACCCTAGGGGTAGAGTGGAGCCACAATGGCATATCAAAGTGTAACGTATTAGGGAATTTTAGAAAAATATTTCAAAATCTTTATCTCAAGAACCAAAGGGCCAGGAAAAATGAAACTCATATGGTAGCATCCTTGGGTAGTGTAGATTTAAGTTTGTTTAGGTGGGGTCACATTGGGGGACCAAAGTTTAGGAATACATAAAAGTTTTCTTCTCAAGAACAGCATAGCTATGATTGGTCATATCAAAGCATTCTCTTGTAGATTCAATTCTCCCAGTTTAAAAAAAACTGCCTGATATGAACAGAGTTTACAAATATCAAAGTTGTCATCATCAAAAAGACAAACCGATGCAAAAAAGGGTTTGATGTCCAGAAAACAACGCAATATATTTTAAACAGTAAACCTGGTTCAATGCAATTGATCTATTCGTCAAGGATATCAAGAAACAAACCATAAATAAATCAGCTCACTATTTACGAGCAAAGGAAAAAAAAAACAGTGTATTTTTAAAGAAATATTTATTAAAATCTCTGCAGAAATGTCCATGTGGGAAACTATTTCATTTCCTTGATGTTTTGACAATGATAAAAAACAAAGGTTATAATACTTAATCTTCCCATATTTTATTTCATGACAGGGGAATAAAATATTTTGATTATTAAATATACATATATATCAAGACTATATATCAAAAAATAAAAGAAAAACTTTTTCCATTGTTTTGAATATACCCAAATGACTATGTTTGTTATTTTGAGTACTAATACTGGGGTCGAAGGGATTAGCTATAGAACAAACAGTTTGACGATTGAAAGCTCTTGAGTAGTAGATAATATCAGAAAATATTATGGTGCATGGATTGTTGCCTCATTTCACTCTCTTGTGAGAACTTTTTTCATAACAATTTCTGGGAATTGTTATATTTTTTAAAATTATTTACAATGTATAATAGATTCTTTACTTTTTTTTTACTTTAGAAATGGCGTCCATTTATCAACTCCTTTGAAAATAGAGTAGAAGATTTTAACTATGGTACATTACTAAGGTTAGATTGTACTAAGGACTACACGGAAGAGAACAGCATTCTGGGTAAGTTTTTGTCGCTTATTAACGAATTGATATTATGTACTATATTACACTATTACAGTTTTTTATCTGTAAGCATACCCGATATTTCTGTCAATTTTAAAGCGTTGATGAAAAATTTATTTTACAATTAAGATGTTTTATGGATTTCCTGGGGTCCGGTCAACAGGGGATTCTGACTCCGTCTAGGCACCTGATCCCACCTCTGGAATCCCCGATGGTTTGTGTTTTTTGCCCTCTTCACATGTTTTATGAATGAATATGAATGAAAAATGGTGTATCTAAGTATGAACAATACCAAACTTGCTTCGGATGCTAGAATTGACCTACATTTTCTGTATTGTGGAAAATGCACACATCAATGATCTACATTTGCATCAGATGCTGAATCTGATCAACATTTTTCTGACGATTTTGGGACATGTATTCCCAAGTTACATTCTTGATGCTGAAGATTTGTACACTCTTCAAAGAAAAAAATATATATCTGGCTTTGTATTACTTATAATCGCAATCTGTAAAACTGGCATTGATTAGAAAAAAGTAATGAAGAATCTATATGTCTAGTTCATTCTAGTAATATTGTTAATTTGAAATTTCAGTGGTTCGGCTTCAATTCCTGGCAATAGAGATTGCAAGAAACCGTGAAGGATATAATTCATCATTACGATTTAACAAGAAAGACAACTCTGATCAGAATACGTAGCATAGGGCCAATTCTTCTGGTGTTCAAAGAGAGCTTAATATTAGGTCTCAGAGGACTAAATGAAATCTTATACTGCTGGTTGATATATGATTCATGTATATGGTATTTCATATTGTCAAGATTTACAAACACGATGTTGTGCTGATATGGAATATTAGCTTAATATGATATCCAAATGGAAATTACATTGTTTGTTTATCATGTTTATAATGCAGATAAAGTGTCATATACACTGTATATACACTGCAAATGATTAACATTTTATAATTTTTTTTTAAAAGTCAGTTCTCCATTTGAGTTTTATCATCTTTTAATTGACTGTAGGGAAATGCGGGTCAAGAGTGGGGGCATTGTGTTTCACAGCTTATTCTTATGCTTAACATTCTTTTAAAACATTTTTTTTAACATGATAAACAGTAAATTACTGTAAAACTGCAATTGTTCTGGTATTATTTTATGTACCACTGAAAATGTTGTTTGCAATGAATATTGCCATTATGCAAACATTTAGCTAAGAATTCAGTTTCTCGCCGTTCTACAATACAGCATGAAATATTTTATTTACAGTAAATAATACAAAGTAAATCAATGAACATTAGATGATTGCAAATTAATCATGTTCAGACATCATTAAAAGTTCACATTCTTGATGATCATTAGAAAGACATTTAATTTTGTTAAATATTTGTAAAAATTGAAAAATGAATTTGATTTAGCTGTAACCGCGCGTGTCCAGGTCCCTTTGATGTATTTTACATATGTGTCCTTAACGTTGGAGTTTTATGAAGAGACTTACTTTTACATTTGACAGCTGACTTTTACATTTTAGTGATTGGAGTTTGTCTATGTTAAAATTGTAAAAATCAGTCGTCAATTGTAAAAGTAAGTCTCTTCATAAAACTCCAACAAGAAGCCCTATTATATCCAGGAATGTTTATTTCATTTAAATCATCAGTCTTAAATTCCACAAAACATCGAATTCTGTTATAAAGTCTGTAAATTTCTTATATTGGAGACAAAGCGCGTGTGTTTAACATTAAGTCGCTTTTTATTGATAATCTTTATGAATGTTACACATATTTATATAATGTTTATATATATGTAAAATATTTTTAATTTCTATAACTCCGCAGAAACGCACGATTACATAAAAATTTGTATATCAAATAGTATACCTAATTGCTTAACTACACATAGGGAGTTCTATTTTTAGTTCAGCTTTGAGCACTAGTGACAGTTTTCACGGGTAAACCTTCTCATGCGATCAGTAATGACATATCGATCAATATAAAGTCCAGATCACTTTACAAAGAATCTTACATTTACCTTAAATCTAGGTCATCGGTAGAAAAGAATATATAAACATGGCAGCCAGTACACCAAAATATCCATTGGGCTCTCCTCAAGAGCATATTGAAATGTGTAAAGCTCATGATTTACGTATTGATATGGTATGTGAGGACTGTGATAAATTCATTTGTGGTAAATGTGCTAAAACAAATCATAAGGAACATGAATGGAGCACTATATCCACAGCTGCTACCCAAAGGAGGAGAGGTCTGCTTAATTTTCTAACGAAAGTAAAAAAGGATCTGCCTGCAATTGATGAGAAGATAGAGAAAATTCCAGATCACAGAAAATGAAGATCTATGTGATATTGAGATTGAAAAGCTTCAGAAGCATGTTGATGAGATAACGGCCAGGTTGACAGAAATCAGGAAAAACAATGAACGAAGATTGAGAGAAAATTTGGAGGAGAATAATAAAAATTTGAATTATGTGAAAGAACTATATGCGGTATATTGCATATATTTGCCCCCACAAAAGTCAAATTTTGAAAACTTCCTGAAATGTGCTAAATTCAATAAATTGTATGAGAATATATAAATTAACACAAAATATTATAATGTCAACGCAGTGTATTCACAATTTCACAATTTTTGTTTTTATGACGTCACAAACTAGTCCGATTTTATATCCTTTTTCAGAAAGAGGACAAAATGGACAAAATTTCAACAATTTTAGCTTTAAAATTTATAGAGCGCAAGTTTGTTCAGGAACAATACCGGTATTGACATATTTCATTGATATTATCATTCTACACATTATATCAAAATATTGATCCTGAACACACATGCGCTCGGTGACTTTACTCAAAATATCGACGAAATATTTACATTTTTCTGTAAAATCAATAAAAAACTTAAATTTACGTCATATTTGTGACGTCATTACGTACATATGGCGTCATTACTTATGAAAACATTCAGTGCTTTGAAGTCAGCTAATACTCCCCTGTTTAAGAACTTAATTAAATATATCTCCATCAAAGTTTGATTTGGGGGGCAAATATTGGTTATTACCGAATAAAGTTCTTTGAGTTAAACAAAAAGAAGAAAGAAAATAAAGAGATGGTAAAGTTTTTGGAGGACAACAAGAGTACTATGTCAGATTACGGCTTCCTTGACAACCATAGAGAACTGACAAAAATTCTGGCTGGTCTTGATGATGTTTATGATATAAAGAACTGTAAACATTCAGTGAAATACATAGTTAGAATAATCTAACTGTGTTTCGGTACAGGCCCTCAACACAAACCGGGTCCATAGGACAATATCATTTTAACGATAGAACATTCTATCTATGAAATACAGTAAAGGAGAAATCATTGAGGAGGCTCTGAAAAATATGATGGGAGAAATTCTAGATTTATATGATTTCAGTTTGACTGAAACAAACTCATTTATATATGGATATGAACCAACAGATGTATTGAAGGGATTGTGTGAAGATCAGTGTTACATAAGAAAAACAGGGTCATCTGACACTGAACAAGTAAACAAAGAAGGTCAAATTAAACATAAATATAATTTCACTGCAAATGACATGTGTGTGACTGATATTGGTGATATTTCTTTGACTGAATTTAGGAAAATTCAATCAGCTGTCTGTCACCATCAGGATCTGTCTCTACAGTCACCAGTACAAATCCACTGACACCAATAGGAATCTTTCAGTCAGTGGACGGCGGACTTCTGGTCACCTTGAGAGACAATGTAACAAATCCATACAAATTAAAGTCACACAGCAGACGTCTGGTGAGACACACCACAGTGACAGGTGACGTCATCCATGAGTATGAGTACCAGAATGACGGTCAGACCAGACTGTACACATCGCCAGTCAGAGTCACACAGAACAGTAACAGTGATATCTGTGTTGTGAACAATACAAGTAGCACTACAGGTGATTTTTTGATAATGTCTCCTTATGGTCGTATGAAGTCTGTCTACCATGGACAGAACCTGACAGAGAGTTTTTGTAGACTGTGACTCCCTCTGTAACATCCTTGTTAATGACACACGTAACAAACAGATCCGTTTGCTGAGTCCTGACGCTGAGTTTCTGAATTTTGTACAGACAGAAAATGAAGTGAACAATCCAGTCTCTCTGCCACTGTACAAGTCTACACTGTAGGTAGGATACTTGGATGGAATTGTCAAAGTGTTCCAGTACAGAACGTAATATATATGAATTGTCATGAAGATAATTCATAACAGATATCATAAAAGCATCAATGGAAACATTAAATATTGATTATACTTAGTACCGGGTATTCTTGTATGTAGAGTCTGCATATTTGCTATAAATTCTTACTATTAACAATAATTTAAGTAATACAGTAGATATTTCAAGGAATCTACATCTATCATTGTTTTCACTTTTTATATAACTTTGCTAAATGTATTTTTTTTATAATTACTTTTTGTACACTTATAATAATCCTTTATTTTTAATGACAATTTACTGAACAGATAGCTTGGCCGGTGGGAGGGGTTATTTTCCAGCTTAGTATGCAGTAACATTCTGTATAGAATTCCTATGATGTTTAAAGATTTAAACTGGGTAATATTTTAGAAACCGAGAATTTACCTCTTTTTGGTGTGTGCATTGTGTAAAATAAAATGTTATTGTGTAAAATAAAATGTTAGAAAGGAAAGTAATTAGGTAGTTTGATTGCTAAAAAATTGAAGGAAGCATTTACAGATTGGAGGAGGCTTGGATATCTACTTTTTGAAAATATAAAACTAGAGTATAAAAAAAATATATAAATAAATGCATTTCGGGGAAACTATTTTTGTTACATATATTTTTATTGCCCTTGAAACATTACTAGGTGAAAGCAGTTGTTTTACTACGTAGTTCATCGTTATAGGTGGCAGCTCTAATTAAAAGAATGCATCCTAAATGAAATATGTTTGTTTTACGTCACGTTCCACAATTTTTCACTCAAATGAGATGTCACCATGTACCAGTGAAGGGCTTCAAACCTTGACCTTCACACTACAGTCATGGCCATTAGTTAGTTAGGGGATCTTTATACGTGTTCAGATGAGATGTCGCCATGTACCAGTGAAGAACTTCAAACGTTGACCTTCACACTACACCCATTAGGTAGTTAGGGATCTTTATACGTGTTCAGATGAGATGTCGCCATGTACCAGTGAAGGGCTTCAAACCTTGACCTTCACACTACACCCATTAGGTAGTTAGGGATCTTTATATGTGTAGTGTCAAAGTCTTCTATGACATGATGGGTACTCGGTTTTTAAAGATCTACAACTTGTTCTTCAAAGTTCCAAGCACATGTCTAAAGAACAGTGCTATTTTTTTTATTGTAGCCGAGATTCAAACTCAGGACTTTCCGTACATGACGTGATCCGGCTACCAACTATACCGTGACAGTATAATCAATGATGAAGTATGGAAAACTAAAAACATGTTATTAGATTGTTTTAAGTCTACGGCCATAACTTTCAAAATATGGGTTGATCAAATAAACAAAGTTAATACTTTAACTGAAACCCATCATATTTCACGCATTCTCAATTTATAGTCACAAATCGATCTTGGGAAAAGTCAAAAAAATTAGTGAACTGAAATTAACACTTTTATACGTCATTTGAAACATGAAAGTGTTTAGTTATTAAAAATAGCAATTTGATTTACATACTTCATGCGTTGTTTTGTTGGCCTCCTTCGAAATAAAAGCGGTTGGAGGGCTAATTTTACACCAAGATATTTACGTGATGTTGAAAAGCCATATTTGGAAACGAAAGACTTTTTTTTAAATACAAAATTAATATGATACACATCAAATTTTGTTAACTATAAACATTTATGAAACGTTTAAGCACATTTGTAAAAGGGGTGTACAATCTTTGATTCAGTTATTAGTAAAAATAAAACGGACATAATTTTCATTTAAATGAAATTATTTTCTTTTTATTTTAACAAGTTTTAGCACATTCGATGATAAGCTTAATAATGATAATATTCCCTAAAATGCTACATTAATTGATTCTTTATTAATCTGCTCAGAGAAACGCACATTATTTAGAAGATAAAAAGGTTAAATATTTCGCCATTACCTGATTACGAAGTGTTTGTTAAATATCACGTAAATATCGCACATAGATATCATACAAAAATAAAAGTATATTCGGGGGGAAAATGATTATATTATTTCAAATTATTGGATTTTATGAATTTTCTAATCTGTGTTCTTACAAAGGGTTGAATTGAAAATTCAAGTTATAAATGATTTAACTATAGAGCACTCATGTAATTCATAACACCCCCCCCCCTTCCACCATTTAATCTGTTGATTATTTCAAATGCAGTCATTTACATAGCATCGTGTTTGAAAGTGTATGTGTGTGTGTTGGGGGGGGGGGGGGGGGGGTAGCCAGAGATTTTTTTTTACTTACCTGGAAAGTTGACAAGGCAAAAAAAGGGGAGGGCGGGGTGAGAAAACTTGCTCAAAGTCGAAAATCCTAGAGGGGGGAGGCGAACTTTTTTCAATGCCAACTACATTCAGTACCAATTATTACAATATATTTTCCGTACATCACTGTTAGAGGGGGTGGGGGCAACCAGCCTTTCACTGAACATTTACTGAAGTAAGGCTGGAGAAAAAAGGGGGGCAGGGTGGGACTGCTCCCCCCCCCCCGGGGTGCGGCATACCAGAGATGGGAATTGTTTGTGATTGTTTGTGAAAACTTTATCGTCAAATCTCAAAAATAAAACAATAGATCGCCCACCACCCTTAAAAAGTTTGTCAATAATTACAGTTGCACATCACATGTGCTCTATAGAGCAATATACATTCTACGTTCATATAACGTAAATTGAATTTTCAGTACCATTAAAGCATAGACGCATACCTCCTAAGTCATATGTCTACGCACCAATGCAAATGGGAAAAATTAGGTGCAAATTTTATACATGTTAATAAATGTATTTCTTGCAAAGCAACAAAAATGGAAATGGATTCAATTTCAACCAGTATCTTGACACACAACACCCACAGCCGTCTTTCTTTTTTTACCCGATGTAGAACACCCCCCCCCAAATGCATGCAACGCAGCGCCTATTTTCTGGAATTATATTTACTACAAAAATGATATTTTTTTCTTCAAAATATTTAGCTTGGTATACAATTCAAGTGTATATAACCATTTTTTAAAGTTGACGATCACTATCAGTTCAAACAAACAGCAAAATACAGACTTGAAGAAAGTTTTGTTTCAGATTTACGTTCCGAATGATTACGTGCATTACACTTGAAACTATGCAATATTAACCAATTGCTTAAAATGGAAAGATTCAATCATTAAACCACGATTCTACTTGTGAATAATATTATGTCAATTCAATTTTCAAATCACACGGATGCACAAGATATTGAGTAAAAATGTTCACCTTTGCATGTGCACTTCCATTTGCATTTCTGCACTCTTGTTACAGAAAAAATGACATTTTAAGAAACAGTGTATATTTCTTCATGTTCTTAGTATTTACATCATAAAGATTCACTCGCAAATCTGTTCAAACAGCTTTAGAAATTAATACTTATTTACTTTAAAACATGGTAACGTAAATATCAGTAACGTAAATATCGATAACGTAAATATCTTTCTGAGATTTATCGTAACTTTTAATGCCATTGTTCAATTATTCCACTGTTAATTAAAGGCATATTCTAGTGCTTGAGTGTAAGGCAATTTGGCCCATAGGTGACAGTGTAGTTCTCTTACTTAATTTGTGAATAAATACTAACACGTAAATATCGTTGAATTTCTTAACCATTGGACTCATAAGAAAAGGGGGGCTATTGTTCATAAACACAGATAAACAGTGTCCTTTTTACCTTTCCATGCAATAGAAAGGGTGCTCATGATGTTAAAAAGTTACAACTTAGTCCTATTGAGTTAGTTCATCATTCCTTCCAGTACTTTCGAATTTCCAAATTGAAAAGTAATAATTTTGCGGTGACATCAAAATTTGATAAATATATTAACATTTTTAAAAATCTGTGACACGCATATGTGTGAAGGGTGTGATATTCAGAAAATATAACTCAAATGTAGGACAATCTTACTAAGAAAAAGATATGTTAATGATTTAACAATTCTTTTTGGTTAAAAAAAAAAAACTACACGATGATCGGCGACAGTAACGTAAATATCGATTTCTGCTATAAAATGTTATTTTCTCCTAAGACAATCCTTCAAGCTACAACAAACAATTGTTGTATTTTAATCAACAACCAACAATGGTTCATATGACTGACAGAAAATAAAATTTATTTGAAATATTATATTACTTAAAACGCGGTACATTATTTAAAGCGAATTGAGACTATAAATTGAGAATGCGTGATTTAAACACGCATTCTCAAATCATAGTCTCAATTCGCTTTAAATAATGTACCGCGTTTTAAGTAATATAATATTTCAAATAAATTTTATTTTCTGCCAGTCATATGAACCATTGTTGGTTGTTGATTAAAATACAACAATTGTTTGTTGTAGCTTGAATGATTGTCTTAGGAGAAAATCACATTTTATAGCAGAAATCGATATTTACGTTACTGTCGCCGATCATCGTGTAGTTTTTATTTTAGACCAAAAAGAAGTTTTAAATCATTTACATATCTTTTCTTAGTAAGATTGTCCCACATTTGAGTTATAATTTCTGAATATCACACCCTTCACACATATGCGTGTCAAAAATTTTTAAAAATTGTAATATATTTATTAAATTTTGATGTCACCGCAGAATTATTACTTTTCTATTTGGAAATTGAAAAGGACTGGAAGGATTGATGAACTGACTCAATAAGATTAAGTTGTAACTTTTTAACATCATGAACACCCTTTCTGTTGCAAGGAATGGTAAAAAAGACACTGTTTATCTGTATTTATGAACAATAGCCCCCCTTTTCTTAAGAGTCCAATGGTTAAAAAATTCAACGATATTTACGTGTTAGTAATTATTCACAAATTAAGTAAGAGAACTACACTGTTCCCTATGGGTCAAATTGCCTTACACTCAAGCACTAGAATATGCCTTTAATTAACAGTGGAATAATTGAACAATGGCATTAAAAGTTACTATAAATCTCAGAAAGATATTTACGTTACCGATACATATGTATTTACGTTACCCATATTTACGTTACCATGTTTTTTAAAAAGTAAAAAAGTATTAATTTCTAAAGCTGTTTGAATAGATTTGCGAGTGAATCTTTATGATGTAAATACTACGAACATGAAGAAATATACACTGTTTCTTAAAATGTCATTTTTTTCTGTAACAAGAGTGCAGAAATGCAAATGGAAGTGCACATGCAAAGGTGAACATTTTTACTCAATATCTTACAAGTGCATCCGTGTGATTTGAAAATTGAATTGACATAATATTATTCACAACTAGAATTGTGGTTTAATGACTGAATCTTTCCATTTTGAGCAATTGGTTAATATTGCATAGTTTCAAGTGTAATGCACGTTATCACTCGGAACGTAAATCTGAAACAAAACTTTCTTCAAGTCTGTATTTTGCTGCTTGATTGAACTGATAGTGTATCGTCAACTTAAAAAAATGATTATATACACCTGGATTGTATACCAAGCTAAACATTTTGAGGGAAAAATAACATTTTTGTAGGAAATATAATTCCAGAAAATAGGCGCTGCGTTGTGTGCAGGGGGGGGGGGGGGGGGGGGTCTACATCGGGTAAAAAAAGAAAGACGGCTGTGGGTGTTGGGTGTCAAAAACTGGTTGAAATTAGAATCCATTTCCATTTTTGTTGCTTTGCAAGAAATACATATATTAACATGTATAAAATTGTGCACCTAATTTTCCCAATTTGAATTGTTGCTTAGACATATAACTTAGAAGGTATGCGTCTATGCTATAATGGTACTGAAAATTCAATTTACGCTATAAGAACGTAGAAAGTATATTGCTCTAAAGAGCACATGTGATATGCAAGTGTAATAATTGACAAACTTTTTAAGGGTGGTGTGGGGGATCTTTGTTTTATTTTTGAGATTTGACGATAAAGTTTTTCACAAACAATTAAGCATTTCAGGCATGTAGCAAAGGGGGGAGGCAGGGGGCAGGGGGCAGGCCCACCCTGCCCCCTTTTTTCTCCAACCTTACTTCAACTATAGTAAATGTTCAGTGAAAGGCTGGTTGCCCCGGCCCCCTACCCCCACTAATAGTGATGTAAGGAAAATGTAGTATAATAATTGGTACTGCATTGAAAAAAATTCGCCTCCCCCCCCCCTCTAGGATTTTCGACTTTGAGCAAGTTTTCTCCCCCCCCCCCTTTTTTTTTATTTTGCCTTGTCAACTTTTCAGGTAAGTAAAAAAATTCTCTTGCTGCCCCCCCCCCCCCCCCCCCCCCATTTTCAAATACGATGCTACGTGGCTGCATTTGAAATAATCAAAAGATTAAATGTTGGAAGGGGGTATGAATTACGTGAGTCCTCTATAGATAAATCATAACTTGAATTTTCAATTCAACCCTTTGTAAAGAGCACAGATAAAAAAATTCATAAAATTCAATAATTTGAAATAATATAATCATTTTTTCACCGAATATACTTTTATTTTTGTGTGATGTCTATGTGCGATATTTACGTGATGTTTAACAAACACTTAGGGTAATCAGGTAATGACGAAATATTTAACCTTCTTATATTCTAAATAATGTGCGTTTCTCTGAGCAGATTATTAAAGAATCAATTAATGTAGCATTTTAGGGAATATTGTCATTATTAAGTTTATCATCGGATGTGATAAAACATGTTAAAATAAAAAGAAAATAATTTCATTTAAATGTAAATTATGTCCGTTTTTATTTTTACTAATAATTGAATCAAAGATCCTTTACCCCCTTGATAAATGTGCTTAAACGGTTTCATAAATGTTTATAGTTAACAGAATTTGATGTGTATTATATTAATTTTGTATTTTTTCAAAAATTCTTTCGTTTCCAAATATGGCTTTTCAACATCACGTAAATATCTTGGTGTAAAATTAGCCCTCCAACCGCTTTTATTTCGAAGGAGGCCAACAAAACACAGCATGAAGTATGTAAATCAAATTGCGATTTTTAATAACTATACACGTTCATGTTTCAAATGACGTATAAAAGTGTTAATTTCAGTTCACTATTTTTTTTTGACTTTTCCCAAGATCGATTTGTGACTATAAATTGAGAATGCGTGTAAAGAGAGAAGCAAGATATCATGCAGCACATTATCACAACAAAATAGTACATGAGCACGAATTTTTTTTAGACATTTTTAAAAAAAAAAGTCTCCAAAGGGTTGACAGCTTGGCACAGATTTATTATCATCTGCTCTTCAGTCATGTAGTAGAGAGTTGATGCTTTCTGCTACGGGTCAGCGCCTGTAGACCGGTGTAACGTTAAATTTTGACCCTGGTTGAAAATTGACCCGGGGTCATTTTTCAACGCTGAATACTGAGACCTAAGATGTTGAATTTAGACCCTTAGTCTGTTGAAAACTGAGCCGGGTCGTGGAATTTTAATCATGAAACCGGTTCTAAATTCAACTGCATTAAACACATATTAATGGCTTGGTTTTCACAACTGTGATCCCGGGATCTTTCGTTTCGGAGGCATAAAAATCTGTAAAGGAGGGTAATTTATCTGTATATTATATTAAAATAAGAATGTGATAGGGTTATATGTATCATTCTACTCCCTGTGCCTGATTGATAAACTGACATCACAAAACGTGTTCATTTCCCCATCGTGGGTTCTTAAGAAAGACAGTATATAACATATTACGCTGAAGTCCATAATTCCTAGCCTATCTTTTTCTGTAGAAAATTTAATGGAATTATGTCTCCCTCATTCTTCTCTCAAGAGAGAACTTGTTTCTTTTTCTTTTTGGGATTGTAATTTTTTTTTTCAATGAAATAATTACCATTTTTCCTACTTTAGAAATGGCTTCCATTTATCAACTCCTTTGAAAAGAAAGAATAAGATTTTAACTATGTCACATTATTAAGGTTATACTGTGCCAATTTCAGGATTATACGGAAGAGAATAGCATTCGTGGTAAGTTTGTATTGCAATTTGATAAAGCGATATGTATTACATATTTCAGTGTTTCAATGATTCTTTCTGTAAACATTTCAAGTATTTTTGTGGATTTTAAAGTGTTGATGAAGAATATGAACTTCAAGGTGATTTATTGATTTTGTGAGGTCTGATCAACAGGGGATGCTTACTCCTCCAGGGCACCTGATCCCACCTCTGGAGTTTCCAGAGGTCTGTGTTTTATGCCCTTCTCACATATTTGTAATGTTTATGGGTTATTTTTAGATCGCCTACTGTTCGTTATGGTAATATTTTACATCCAGATGAATGGAAAAACAATTAATCTGAACAATAACCTATATGTTGAAACTATATTTATTGAACAAATTGTGCACACATTTTTGAAGGTTTACCTTGAAAAATTCAAGTAGATTTTATGAAGTAAAAGCCCCGCACTCACGTCCTAATTAATTTTTAAGAAGCAATTCTTTACCCAGGTAATCCGTAAACCTACATGGAGTAAACTTCATGAATGGTGTATCGAGTAATGGACAATACCAGACTTGCTTCAGATGATGACCTTGACTTACATTTTCGGAATTATGAACATGTCACATCAACTATTTTACAACAAGTTTATACCCCAAAAAGCTGTATACCTTACCTGGGTCAAACTTGCAGTGATGATGAGTATATGAATGGACATCTCCAGACTTGATTCATATTTTGGGTTTGTCCGACATGTTCTTTATGATTGAAAATTTAAGTTAATTTTTTGTTAGGGGAGGTCCATTTGAAGTGCATGTAACTATGTCTTATACCAAACTTGATTGGATGATGCAGATATGTATGTACACTACTGTTTGATCTGCTTGAATGCTGGATCTGATCTACATTTGAAGGTAAGTGACTTTTAGCCCTCCTCTGACTAAATGTGCATCAATGATTCATCTCGTGATAGACAATATATTCAACTAGACTTGATATATAATTTCATGTACATTTTCCGGATGAATGACAAATTAATGTACATGAAATAGATCCATGCCAATATAACTTTGAGTCCTTCATGCACCTAACTCAATATAAGAATTGTGCATTTAGGGATGTACACTGCTATATTTGCATCAGATGCTGAATTTGATCTTCATTTTTCAGATTCAAGATTTTGGGACAGTAACATTCCAAGTAACTATTACTTGTATCTAAACCAAACTTGCAAACTTGCTTCGATATAAGGATATGTGTACTGACTAGGGAAAAATTATTGTGACATTTGTATACTTAATTATACCTTAATTTTGACTTGTATTTTTCATGTTTGTCAGTATAAATGCATACAGGAGGAACATTGAAGAAATAGGTCCCTATAGTCTCATTTAGGAACTTTTATGGTTATACAAATTTATATTCTTAATGAATCATGCTTTTCAGTAACTTGGATCATAAATCTTGGTTAGTTGTTGCATGTTTGGAGTGAAGGTTTGTTGCAGCCCTATACTAGGTCACCTTGACTCTTTTAAGAATTTTTACTTTACATGGTCAAATTCTATTCACATTATCTCTTGCATACTATTAGGCCTATGATTATACATGTAATCTGATTCAAGGCTGCTCAAATCTAGACATTTTTGGGGAAGATATTACAGGGGGAAATCTGCTAATGCAGAAGAGAAGGGCAGTTTTGAGCGTTGTGGCTCTCTTGTGGGTCTCTTGTTTCTTAGCTATAGGATACATACAAATATACTTAGTAGGAGAAAAAAATCAGCTGATGAAGAGCAGCAGGGTCATATTAAGTCAGATGATTGTGAGAATTCAAAAAGGTGTCCAAAAATCATTTGGTTTACAAAAATGCAAACCTCACTCAGAAATAATGCATAAAATACTAGATATATTTTAAAAACTAAATTTGGTGACACATGAATACACGTTAAGTTTAAAGCTCCCTCTTTGTATTATGATTTGTATATGTACACATGTTTGATCCCGGTGCATGATCATGTATTATGATCCGTTTAAAGTCCCAAACACTTCAAGGTGTGTAGCTACTTTACCGCTGCCTCAAATCTATATAGGTCGTAGTTAGGAGACATTCAACAAACATGGCGGCCAGTAAAACAAAATATCCACTGGGCTCTCCTCAAGAGCATATTAAAATGTGTGAAACCCATAAATTACCCATTGATGTTATTTGTGAGGACTGTGATGAATTCATGTGTGCCAGGTGTGCAAAGACAGATCATAGAGATCATGAATGGAACACTTTACGCACAGCAGCTACACAAAGGAGGAGAGGTCTGCTTACAAATCTGAAGAAGATCAAGGAAGAGGTTCTGCCTGGGATTGATGAAAAGATGGTGAAAATTCCACAACAGATAACAGAAAATAAAGAACTGTGTGACTCTGAAATTAAAAAGCTCCAGAAGCATGTTGAAGAGATAATGGACAAATTGACAGAAATCAGGAAAAATACTGAACAGAGATTAAGAGATAATTTGGAGGGAAAAAATAATAACTTGAATGAAATGAAATGCAAGTTAGACAAAAAGAAGAAAGCAATAAAAGAGATGGTAAAGTTTATGGAAGATAACAACAGCACAATGTCAGATTACGGCGTCATTGACAACTACATGGAACTGACACAAATGCTGTCTGATCAGGATGCTAATTTTAACAATTTCAATTCTCCATTGAGATACGTTAAAGGAGAAATCAGTGATGAGATGATGGAGAATATGGTAGGAAAAACTCTGGATTTATTTGATATCAATTTGACTGAAAAAAGCTCATTTATACATGGGGATCAAGTAATAGTTGTTATCTCGGCATCGTGTGAGGATCAGTGTTACATACGAGAAGGAAAGTCATCTTACACTGAACAAGTAACCAAAGGGGGTAAGAAAAAACATAAATATAAAGTGGCTTCTAATGACATGTGTGTGACTGATACTGGTGATATTTATTTTACTGACTTCAGCAACAATTCCATCAGCTCTGTGTCACCATCAGGATCTGTCTCAATAGTTGTCAGTTTAGATCCACTGGAACCTATTGGAATCTGTCAGTCAGTGGACGGTGGACTACTGGTCACCTTGAAAGACAAGAAATCAGATCGCTTTAAATTAGCGCCACACAGCAGACGTCTGGTGAGACAAGTCACAATGACAGGTGACTTCATCCATGATTATGAGTACCAGGAGGACGGTCAAACAAGACTGTTTACATACCCAGTCAGAGTCACACAGAACAGTAACAGTGATATTTGTGTTGTGAGCTATACAGGTGACACTATAGGTGAACTAGTGATTATGTCTCCCTCTGGTCATATGAAGTCTGTCTACCGTGGACAGAACATGACAAAAGATTTTAAACCAACTGGTGTTGTGTGCGACTCCCTCTGTAACATCCTAGTTACAGACCTTAACAACAACCAGATCCATCTGCTGAATCCGGATGGGGGTTTCCTGAAATTCTTACTGACAGACAATGAAGTGAACCGTCCAGTCAGATTATCCCTATACAAGTCTACACTGTGGGTCGGATACTGGGAAGGATTTGTTAAAGTGTTTCAGTACACTGTGTAATACAAGGTATACATGAATTGTGATGAACTTCATTCAGTTGAAATCGTAACAGAAGCCATAAAAGCAACAATAAGTTCATTCATGAAATCTTGTGTACTTTCTGATATGTGGAATAGTTTGTGTGCAATTTAACAGAAGCCATAAAAGCAACAATAAGTTCATTCATGAAATCTTGTGTACTTTCTGATATGTGGAGTCGGCATAGTTTGCTTTCGTGCAATTCTTACCATTAAATTATATAGCAAAATGTTTCAATGCATTTGTGTTCGTCATTTTTTTAATATGTATGTTTAAAACTCTTCATATATATATACTTACCTATGAGTCAGTATTGTGCATATCAAGGTGTTAAGCCATAATTTTACATTGAATTGTCTACTCATATTTTTGTCAACCTTTCATACGAGGAAAACACAGCACACGTGACCTATCTTTGGGGATGCTTACTCCTCCATGGTACTTGATCCAACCTGTGATGTTTTAAGAGGTCCGTGTTTGCCGACTTTTCGGAATTTGTAACCTTTCGTTGGATATTTTAGCATGATTATACATTCAAAACCTTTATATTTCATACTTCAGCTTCCAGGCACGTAGCATCGTTTTTGAACGTGGGGAGGGGGGGGGCAACTTTTAATTTTCCGTTTTTTTTGTTTGTTTGTTTGTTTTTTTTTTTTTTTTTGCTTGTCAACTTTTTCAGGGATAGTTAGATGTGCTACGTTAAATGCCGATGACTGCTTTTGAATTTTTCCGTCTTGGTAACATAGAAACCGTTTTGATTTCTTTATCAAACTTGATCAATTTATGATATTCAACTTTACTTCTATCGGATAATAAGATGTCAAAATAAACAGGATGTTTTTCCAGTTACATTGTTAATTTGGACCGTTTAATTTTTTTTATATATCTATTTTTTCACTGGTACATAAAAATAGAGAATATTTGCCTAGTAATTTCAAATTTCAAATTTTATTCTATATCTAAAAACAGCTTATAGAGACAAAGGGTTGACATTATCGATATTCAATAAATTCATTAATATTCGCTTGGAATTAATAATCGCGTGATTTCACGAGAAGCGCCACTCGCGAAATAAAATTATTCGCTTTTATTTTAATGGTGATAATAAAAACAACGTCAAATCTCCCGATGAACCGTCCTTTTCGCGAATTATTATTCTCGCGATATAACGTTGAAGAGGTCTTTCACGATAATAAGTACTCGCAAAAAATAAGGAATCTACAGTAAATGCATATTAGAATTCAAAAATAAGGGCGAAAATGTGTGAACCGACCCCAGATTAAATAGAAGAAACAAGACTGAAAATGGGGTCCATCCCCAATGTGTCTGATTGATTGATTGTATATTGTTTAACGTCCCTCTCGAGAATTTTTCACTCATAATTTATGGAGACGTCACCGTATGCCGGTGAAGGGCTTCAAATTTTGACCTTTACTCGGCACTCAGGGCCATTGAGCAGTGAGGGATCTTTATCGTGCCAACGCCTGCCGCTGACACGGGGCCTCGGTTTTTAAGGTCTCATCCGAAGTACCCGCAACTTTCACTTCAAAGTGCCGAGCGCATGGCGAAGGAACAGTTGCTACCCATTTTAACGACTAGGTCAGTCGCGGCCGAGATACGAACTCACGACCTCCCGATCACGGAGCGAGCGCTCCCAATGTGTCTGTGTCGCTGAACGATATACAAAACTGTATGACCAGACTCACCAGAGATGCATTATTGAATCAATATGACAATTTCATACCCAAAAAATTATTTCAGATGGTTAAGGTGCATGATTTTTTTTATGTTCTAAGTATTTTTTTTTCTATTTCTAGACAATTTCAGGTCCATTTGTTTCATCTTCACTAGCCAAATGTTTCTGATCGAAAAAAGTAGATATCGGATTGGAAACCCTTGGCTAGCTAAGATGGATCTTTTTTCTCAAAGGGACACAACTTTATTCAGCCAAGAAATATCATAATCCCAGAGGGCACAAAAAAGGGGTGCATTGCAAGGGGGCGGGTTCATATAATTTTTTTTTAAAATGTTGACACACATTGTAAGAATGTAAATATATACTAAACATTATTACTTAGGGATCATATTAAAAAAAAAATATTTTAATACCTATTAAATTATGTGACAACAAGAGGTAATTAGTTTTAAAAACATGTCAGTTATACAGATTCTATACTTGAGTAACACGTGTGTGATCGGTTTTGCATCATGTTGATCAAGAAAGTATGTGGTGTGAAAAAAGGAAGTTAAACAATAGGAGTAAAACATGAGAAAAAAATTCTTATTTTCAGGTCTACATCAAATATGGCGAATTAAAGAGTTAGAGTAAAGAGCAAAACTTTGGTTACAAATACTTTATCTTTTATTAGGTTACAGAAAACAACATATCACAGCCATGAAAGAACAAGCTAAAGGTCATACTTCAAAGTTAATTACACCAAACAGTGTGTTCACCATTTTTAAATTGTCTATCTGACTGTTTAAAGAAGCATTGATAGCTTTATAATGTGTGAGCTCTTCTTCTAATTTGGTTTGGTAATGCTGTAACAAAAAAAAGTCACAAGAATATAGTTATTCAACATATATGTAGAATCAGTATTCTTAATGACTAAATATTAACGTTTTAATAAATAGATATAAGAAATTATTTTAAAAGGATTCAAATTAAACAATTAACTTGCTTTGACTGATGTTAATAAGAAGCATATACAATTGAACTCTCTTATGTTGAACACTGATATATAAAATACCATGATTATGTCAAAGTTATTTGGAAGTCTCAACCACTTATTCTTTTAAAAGTACTGTACGTGTACTTTAAGAAAGCGGGCTTCATATTTTAGCAGCTTTGGCGCAGACAACAATGCGCTAATTCATGAATACTGCAAAGAAATCATTTACATATACAATACACTGAACGGACATGTGTAGCTCTAATTCATGATTATGCCAACAACTTCAAATCCAGTGACTGCGCTAAAGTTTGAATATGCCAAATTATGTGCAGGTGCAGTATTTTACCCTGGATATCTCAAATCCATGGATGTATCAAAGTTTTTTTCCTCTGTCCTATCAAATTCGAGATAGCAAGATTTAAATGCGCATTCACGTTCATATTTATATAGAATTTGAAGCAGAAGTTAATAATATCACATTTCTTCTTTTGAAACCCAGGTAAAAAGGAGTCTTCCAATTATTTATGTACTGGCTAAGCAAAATCAAAGACCAGTATGGAAATACTTTAGAAGTACTTGCTTCCATGTGGTATTAATTTACACTATGTATGCAATAATCGACAGAAATCTGTCCCATCATGCTTAACATACATATAAGGCACATTGGGAAAGCCAAAGAAAATCTGCGTTATTTTCTACCCGGAGATTCAACAAAAATAGAGATTCCCTGGAATTATGTCCCCAAAGAAAAAAGTAGATTAACAGTATTTCATACCTTTAATTCATTAATCTGTTTTATTAGGAAGTTGTTTTCTTCTTGAGTCAGCTTCAGATGCCGTCGTATCTGTTTTATTTCAAATTCTCTATCTGCAAAATATTAAATTAAAACTTTGTAATTATTTTTGTTATCTGCAGTACCTATGTAGTCCTATAACCCATGCTTGTTGAGACACAGGAAATTAAATGTCAACTAGGAATTTTAAAAATTAAATATGTTTCTTCCACCTTAAAAAGTACAATTATCCATCTGAATTGTGACATTTCCAGAATCACAGCAGGCGTCACTTTAAACTTAATGTCTAATATCAACTTATACATATGCATATCAATTGAACCTTTATAATCTGAACATTCTACAAAAAAATCACCTAAGTTTTCCTGTAGAAATCCATTAATGAATCCTTGGACGTCTACAGGTGAAGTCCTCTCCATGAGGTCGGGGTGTGAATCACTGATGCCATCGCCTGATTGGCTGTTCTCGTTGCCTAGGTGACTAGAAACTAACGATGACTCGGCAAGATCTCTTGACTCCTGCTCCGCCTGCAGTTGCATGTCTTTCTGTATTTCTCCCGTGATGTTCTGTAGGTGCTGCCTACCAAACATGTGCTCCTTCTTGTTGTGAAACGAACTGAAATACTGGTCACAGACGCGGCAGTATAGCTCATTCATACTACCCTGTAGGAAAATTAAAGATAAAATTTTAATCTGTATCATTTTATCTGGACCATTTTGAACTAAAGTGTTCTTAATTGTGATATGGTGACAGAATGATCTCAGGAGAGATCTTTGGTTCACAATGAGGACTATGTGTTGTCACATATGAGTGTATCCTCTGTACGAATGATAAATATCTAGAGTTACCTCCTCCTCATCCATGGTATAATGGAATGTTTCATCAACTTCTTGTCCTACAAGTTAGAAAATATAAATAAAATGAAGGGATATCTTTTAAATACATATGCATGTCAGTTGCGGATCCAGGAATTTCATAATGGAGGGGCGCAGTAGAAGGCACAGGATCACAGGGCTGTATTGAAGCTTTACATGTACAAGTTCATACTATTTATGCATAATTTACTTTCGTATAATATATCTTGCCTCAAGAAAACTGTAGTTTTAATCAGAAGACTTTTTACATTTTATATTGAAAAAAAAAATCAGCTTTAAGGATGAATAACACAAACACTTTTTCTTTCTTTCTGAAGAAGAACAATAGGAAATCCTTCTCACCAGAATAAAACCTTTACAGGACTGAGTGACCCTCCCTTTTCAATAAGGAACAATATGTGATCCTCCTTACCAAAAGGAAACCTTTTACTGAGGAACAATAAGTAATCTTTGTTACCAGAAGAAAATTTTTATTTGGAGAATAAATGCTCCTTACAAATAGAGAATAAGGAATGCATAATATGTATGTATCTAAAGATATTTATCTTAAGACATGCATGTGATATGCAGTGCCTTACCTGAAGGGAACCCTTTTCCTTTCTTTTTCTTTATGGCGTTCTGGTAAGCGTCTGATTGCTGGAAGTCTTTTAACTGTTCCATGTATCGCTTCTTATCTTCCTGTGCTGCCAGTAGGTATTTCTATGATTAAAAAAAGGAAATATTAAATATTAAATGCTGACATGCCAAAAAAGCCAAAAACCTAGTCAATTTTTGTAAATCCAGAGATTCAAGTTACCTGGAATAGAAAATGCTTCAAGAATAAGTAGTTACTACAACAAAGTCTTACGAATGACTTTTGAGATCTCATTTTCTTGATACCGAAATTCAGCTGAATATGCAGTTATTTTTCCTTTATAGAAGCAGTGCATTGTACGTCCATAAAGTGCAAACATTTACAAACATCGATCACAGATATTTCTGATATACCAGTATCTATAAAACAGTTAATGAATTTGGGCTCTTGAGTAAGAGTGAAATCACTTAGTACCTGTTTCTTTTCACTTTCTAATGTGGACCACTCATTTCCTAGAATTTTTGTGACTTCAGGAAAAGATAACTCTGGATTGCTTTCTTTAATCTCTTGTCTTCTCTCAATGGCATACATAACATACCTACAAAAGGAGTCCATCAATGTCAATACAAGCTAGAAACCCATTTAGTTATTTTGTATTTTTATTAGTGTACTGGTTTATGTGCACAATTGCTAAGCCACAATGATTAACCACTTGTAAAAATTATAAATAAAGAAAAATCAACAAAAAGAAAACAAGAAAATAATATTTCTTTGTAGCATTCCATCATCTGTATAAAATTGACAACACAAATACAAACCCTGTAAGTGGTGCCTTTGGAGCATTGACATTTGGGACATTTTTACGTCTCTTTCCTTTCGGCCACCCTCCTCTTTTCTTCTGTTCAGGTGGCTACCAAATAAATACATGAGTATTTTAAATGACTGCAAAATAATCACATGTACATCAAAGAGAATAGAAAGAGTGGTTTTTACTTCATAGACATACAATAAACATCTAAAGAAAATGATTCCAATCATAATTAAGAGCACTTTGAAGCTGTCATATAATTAAACAAAGTGCCAAATCATTATTAGGTCAAATTTTTCCCTTTCTAGGACAGTATTTTATAAAAAAAAAAAAAAGAAAAAAAAGAAGAAGAAGAAGGAAATGTCTGATAATTACAGTAAAACTCGTTTAGTAAAAACACAGATATTGCGAATCCACTGATATAACGAAGTCATATATACGATGTATTTCTCACCTTATCTGTCTGTTTGTCTGTTGGAGACACTGAGATGTGGTCAGTGGTGTCCAGTAGTTGTTCTGTGGCCGTGTCTGAGATGTCGGTGCTGTCCAGTGCCTCCCCCACATCTGTCTGTACCCCCAGTAACACCCCCACCCCCTGGGGGTCCACCATCCCCTCCTGTGAGACCCCCGTCAGCAGTGATCCTATGTAAAGGAATGCAACATCTCAATATGAACAGTGTACAGATATGGCATGATAATTGTTTTATATTAAAGAGCATAGTTTTGGGGAATGTTTTTATCCTCCTTTGATTTTGATCGTAATTGATTCTGTTCCTTTAAAATTTATTAATTTTTCATTCAAAAGTTTAAAGACTACTTGAAATTTTGTATTTCCAGTAAATCACCTATTAAATTGTGATTGGTAAGTTTGAATCCCATCAACTCCTTTTAATTTTTCAAATAAGGAAACACTCTACGAGAATTCTCATTAAAACAACTGACTTGCAACAATTGATGAGTTTAAAGAAAGTTGTGAAACACTCAGATATTTTTACAATATGCAAATAAAAGTTGGTTTTTAGTACTGTAATATATTTGGTATTCAGATGAATGAATAAAGGTGTAAACTTTTAAAATGAAGTACAGGTATATAATCACGAAGGCCAAAAACACCTGTTGCTGGAGTTGTAAGGAGTTGTCTCCCTTGTAGCTCAGGACTGGTAGAAATCCCTGTGTAGTTCAGATTACTCATCTCATTGGAAACTGACAGGAACATGTTGCTGAAAAATGGGGGAAATTTATCCTTAAAGCAATATGAGCTGCATGTTTGACATCGGAAAAAATTATTGCAATTTTGTAATAAACTAATTTAATGACAGAAAAATAAATCATTTATAAACTTCTGATGTTCATATTTGCGATGGAAAATTTTTAATTAGCTTTGATTGATGCAAAATAGAATAATTGTCGTCCTGTACAATAATGATTTCTTATATAAAACTGTATATTCGGTTCTGCAGAAATATTTCTTCTGAACATTTTAAAACTTTATTTTGGGCTTATTGGTCATAAGTGTTTAAATTACATACAAATTAATCATAATAGCACATTTTACCAGCAAAATAAAATTCTCAAAGATACAGCTCATACTGCTTTAAAGGGCACATTTTTTAAACTCCTGAGGATGAATTAAAAATTATCAATACTATAAAATTAAGTTATAAATGAAAAAAAAGACAAATATTGGAGTATGGCAAGTCCTAGTCCTGTTAAGCTACTGTACAAGTTTCGCTTGGTATTCCTACATTTATCTAATATTTTCCCTCAAGTATAAAAGTTGCTTAATATCTATTTCATGTGAACTGATATCCCAGTTTGAACATGTTCATCTTGTGGCTGAATAAAATTAAGCAGAGTTTTGTCAGACATATTTTATTAAAATGTTGCTTGTAACATAAGTTAAATGGAGGGAAGTGGGAAAAAAACATGGGTAGGATACAGACTTACCCTCTCTGTGTTTCTAGTAGAACAATGCCATTGGTGTCTGTTATAAGATAAGCAGTCTGGGAGGTCTGCATCACATCGTTTTTGTCTGTATCTCCTAACGGACTGAGGGTGTTAATTGGGTCAGTTATACAGCCATCCCCCGAGTTCTCCACAGTACAGGTCATTGTTATTATATCCTGTTCCATTTCTTTTTCTTAAAAATCAAAAACAGCATATTTTAATCAGACTATTATAATTAATGCAATATTATACACCTATCTATTTATGCTATCTTGCTCATTACGTAACATTTCTCTTCATCTAGGTAAGCATGCAATTAGCAAAAAAGCTTTATGCCAATCAAAAATGAAACCCTTGAAATTCTAAATTAAGTTTTTAAAAGCATAAACCATTTCAAACAAGAGCCAATCTGTTTTATAAACAACTGTTCCACTTATGTTTCATTATCATTTTGTATTTATCAGCTCCCTAGGTTAGGGAACCACATACATTAAAGCTGAACACAACTTGAAAATAGACATATGCTTTTTTCTACACTATTATCTACAATACATCAACACCTGGGTATACTCTTCACATTCGTCCCACCTGACTGCTATATTGTCATGGGTATCGGCATGGAATGGTGACCCGTGTTCATACTGGTTATCTTGTGTAACAGGAAATGAGAAATGTATGGCTGGACCAGGAATTGAACCTGGGACCCCTGCATCACTAGTCAGGTGCTCTATTGACTGAGCTATCCAGGCCGATATCCACGGCCCAAACCATTACATCTTGCATTAAGTTTGTTTACATTTTATTGCAGTAATGTGTATCTCTGTTTGGAAACTGCACTGACATGTATAATTATAATGATAAGTTAATATTAATTTCCTGCATTAGATTAAGTATTACAGTTATTTTTGTAGCTGCCCTAGTGTTCAACTGATTACAGTAAACAGTGTCTAAGTCAGGTCCTTTATATAGAGGTCCTCAGACTGAGACATAGCGAGAATCCAAACAAAAAAGGCGGAAACATTCCTCTTAGTTTTACGAATCGTGTTCAGCTTTAAGCTAAGCTTTTATCCTTACCTGAGAAAACCGTATGGTTAAATAATGCAGCTTTTAAGCACTACTACCAGATACTTGAGTATAAACATCATTTGTTAACATTTAAAACTGTTCAAGGTTTAGGTGTTTTTTTTTTTGGAAATTTGCATTTGTGATATTTCCCATTAAATATTCTAGTGGATGATACTTAGGTCTATATTTTTTTTTAAGAATTAAAGTTATTATGTTGAACAAGTATAAATATTATTAATTACCCGATTCTAAATCTTTTAATTCCTTGTTTTTCGGCTCTAGTTCAAATGATAACAGGATATCAAAAATATATCACTAAATTTAAAGTTTACTTGGGAAGCACATATTTTTCCGGATACGTATATGAAACGACAGCTTGTTATTCCACGGACTTGGGTCAGCGTCTTGATTTATAAATATGTTTGTGGTACCTTTACTACATGTACATTAATATGTAAAAAGTACTTTTTACGTATCAATAAGGTAGTAAAGGTACAAACATATTTATAAACCAAGACCCAAGTACCTGCAGCATATAGGCGTCAGAACCCCCCTTTCCAGTTTGCTTCCGACGCCTATACATGTACATGGAAGAAACCAGGAATTATTAGGGATTAATTGTGCAAAAATTATTTGAGAAGTGGTGTAAATCAGATCTGGGTACTAAAAAATTCCAAGGAACTTTTGAAAATTTGAAATCTCAAAAATTTTACCAAAATAGATAGCATAAATATGTGTTTAAAAAAACTTGCTACTTTTCAACTCTATTTACCCGTACAATCATTTTCCAAGATAATGGCATCACAAAGGACCTATTATATACTAAGTATAAAGGTCCCCGACATAATTGACAAATAAATGATTTTAAATTTAGATGGAACTCGTAAGTATACTTACATGTACATGTATCTTGTCATTGGTTAATTTCTGATTTACACACTCTGAAGTTGATATTAAAACATTGCTATCAAGAGTTTCTGCATGATTAACGATCTATGGGTTTTTTAGAGACCAGGTCTGCCAACAATCTATAGGAATTCCCATGTGTACCAACTGTGCCCTGTAATAAGCAGCACGGACACATGTTCAATTTTGATTTTTTTAAAACCAATTTTCATGTTTACAATTCCTAATTAAGGCTATTCAACTGATCAGCAAAAATCCGAACATCATTTGTTGATTTACAAAGGAGATACAGATTTCAATTTCAATAACATTTTCGGGGTTGCCAACATGTACTAGTATAACTGTACTTTGTACGCCATCGTTCATTTCATTTTTTTAGAACCAGCCATAGTTTTATACCGGTATACCTCCCAAAGCTTTCCCTATTATCTAAACAGTCGTTTCACACTTTGGAGTGAATAAGGATTGCGTATGTGTGTATAAATACGCAAACTCGTTTCATTGGGAAGGACAGCCAATGTAAATACGTTTCTTAGAACATGTATATACTCATATATAAAGGAAGATCAACCTGGGAAGCAGCATCTGGAAGAAATGGGGATGGGTACATGTAATTATATAATGGACTCCTGTTCTCCCAAATATAGATTTCTCATACATTTAAGAAAATTTGAAGTTTTTTTAAAATATATTTAACTAAATTTTAAATTGAACGAATTAAAAAAAAATAAGAAATTGGGGGAAAAAATACATTAAAAAAGTAAAACCACTACTGCCAAGAAGTGACTATAAATTGTGTGTCTCAAATATTGTTACTTGTCTGTTTTGTTTTGAGGTTTTTAAAAAGTTTTCCTTTTAAAGACAAAAAAAATCTAAGTCCGCCTTTGAGACTTCCAATCCTGAAAGAAAAGAAAACTTCCGTGCAATATGCACACACCTTTGAAGTCCTTTACAACGCAATATATCAGCTGATATTGTAAACAGAGCTTGTCCAGGTCACATGACCCGAATTATCCAATTCATGACAAGTTTATGTTATCACGTGACCTGCCATAACAAAATTCAGGAAAACAATTGTCAGTCGCGGGAGCATACAGAGCGTTGTATTTGAGACTTATTTTTCTAGTGTTCACTTATTGTCTGCAGCTTTGCTGTATTGCATGATCTGAGGCATACATAGGAAAGCCGTTTTGATATCATATTCGCCACCTTTAGTGCTGTCACACGTAAAAATTCGAAGTGAAAATGGCTGTGCAAGCACAATTCCAAAATGGCGATATGGTGCCCGTGCAAAAGAATGGGCCAATTGAAGAAGATGTGGAGTTTGAAGAAGAAGTTGACAACTCGGAACAAGCGATGAAAAATGCAAGGAAAGTCAAACGCGTTCATCGCTCCAGCTCTGGGTCGGAGTCATCGAATTCAAATCATGCAACGGAGAAAAATATGTCGGGTCCCCAAGCAATAAGAAAGAATAGTCGCAAATCGAGGGACGGCAAGGGTCGCGGCTTGCCAAAGAAAGGTTTGTTTGTTGCAACTTATTTTCTTTAAATTCAAATATCAAACTAATTGCTTTCAAGAACTAAAGTTCTTCAAAGCTGCAGGAAAAGAAATTGCGTTTTGTTTTTGTTTTTTAGCTGCATACCACGTGGTATTAGTCGGCCATTGCTCCACTTGTTTACAAACACAAAAAATATATATCCAGGGACAAACACTTTTAATGCATTGACTTCTATATTCAAGTTAAGTCTAAGATTACATTGAAAAACTTTAACAGTTTGTATGTGTGGTATAGATTTAGTAATGATCGTAAATGCTAAAGGAAAACAACACGGAAAGGTGTCAATATTGCGTTGTGAGCTGTATTTGAAGGTGAAGGTCTTTGGAATAAGGCTACATGAAATCTGTTTATGTAGTGGCCAGATTATATTTATAGGAAAACTTTGAGCTGTCAAAAAAGGCATTTCAACTGGACATTTTGCAATTTATAAATATGTTTTCTTTGTTATTTTGACCACCATGAAGCATTTATTGCTAAAATGCACATAGTAAATATTAAATATTTATATAGGGTCAAAAACAAACAAGAGAGAAAAGATATTTTGTTTATCCAAATAAGTGAAATATGCATGATTTTTATAGACAGTGTTAATTATACTTAGAAAAAAAATGAAAAGGAACACTCTACAAAGAGAAAAAGTAAATAATAAAACAAATTTAAACAAATCTGCTTCTTTGCACAGGAGGGGCCGGGGGCAAAGGCACCTGGGGAGCCCCGGGAGACGAACTGTTTGAGGACGGGCATTGTAGAGACGTGAAGGATCCAAATTACGACTCTGAAAGCGAGGTACATTGTTTATTCTGTTCTGAAATGCATTTTTATTATGTGTAATATGGTACATTGTTTATTTTACTGTTCTGTAATGCATTTATTATGTGTACACAAACACTTTGAAAAGGAAGAGTTATAAAAAGTTTCAAGTGAGAAGGCCATGAATGAATTTTGCTGACTCTTTAAACACTAAAAACTGAAGAAGAAACCTGCAGTAAATAGAATAAGAATTTGCTATCATTCCTCTTACTCAACAAATTCAATCAATTGCAATATTAAAACTAAAAGGTAAGTTATGATAGCACTAAACTTATTTTTCTTTTAAAAATAGATGCTGTTATTCTTTAAATGAAAAAAATTGTACAGTTTTTGTATGTTGATTGTTCAATGGTAGCACCAGTATCATACTGCTCTGTATAGACAGGGCTCGACATTAACTGTTTTTCCTACTTGTCCATTCGGACAAGTGACCAAGACATTTACTTGTCCGAATGTCAACTTCACTTGTCCGAAAATTTTCAATAAAGTTCAATAGTTTCAACTTGAAAATTAAAATTAAGTCCATTTTATTTACACATGTCATGCGCTTGATTGATTCTTGATGTTATTGATAAATACCGGTGCAACAGACACATAAAACGAAATTTAATTTAGGCTTGCTGTCCTGACAATAACGTAAATGTCCACAAGTGAACCTGTCAACATCAAACAATATTCACACTTCGGTTCGTATCTTCCATGACTTTTCATTTTAGTATGCAATTAGTGAACTTCGATCCCGATCGAATGTGAACACAATATTAATATAGCGATACATATCGGGATCGACGTTAGGATTTTATGTACAGCTTCCGTCTTGAGATTCATCAGTCGTTCTTTTTATTATTTAGAGACCCCTTTACATTAAAATGCACTTGTCCAATCGGACAAGTGCCAAGCAATATTCACTTGTCCGAATTTATTTTTCATTGGTACCGGACAAGCGGACAAGTGTTAATGTCGAGCCCTGATAGACAGTTTATCTTATCACCGCTTATGATTTATTTTCCCCGCTAGTTCTTCTCCATAACATTAGCCCACAGGTAATGTGCACTGCATAGAAAAGAGGTAGGGAGAGAGAGAGAGAGAGAGAAGATCTTAAGCTGAATTAGCAAAAACATCTTTTGCTTTGTCTCTTTTTAATTACTTAAAATGCTTATGCTACAAGAAAACATTAAGATTCCCTAGTGTGATTTCTGAAGCATTAATCAAGTAGTTGTTGATTTGAGTTAATGAATGTTTAGATCTATTTGAAATTTGCTGGGAGTCAGTCATAGTAACATATCTCTAATCCATTTCTCTGGACAGTAAGTCATTGTGTAATCCCCTCACCTGGTAATTGAGTGTAGGTGTATAACAGGTAACATATAACAACCCATGCTGATGAAATATGCATGTGTGTCTATAGAAATTGATTAGTGTATCATGATATATATATGCTTAATGAATCTAGAAATAGTCATAAGGAGGGTTAACATTGATCCCAGATTTGAAAAAAAAAGAAATAATAAAAATGTTTCTTCTAGGAAATAGATTCTATAGGTCCATATCAATTTTTTTTAAATCAAATGAGAGAAAAAAATATTGATTTAAACCTTATCTGTTAAAAACAATCTTTGTGGACAGTGGAGGTTATATAAATCAGCTGATTAGTGATCAACTTGTTTGTGTCATGATGTGTCATGGTACCCAGTTTCATTTGCTTGATTCGTTATTTAGAATGCAGGGCTCACGATTCTCTAAATCTGAGGCCGATATTCGGCCCAGTTCCCAATGCAAAAAAGGTTTCTTTTTTCCCAAAAGAAAGGTGTAAATTTCCCAATTCCTATAGCAAAACATTAATTAAAAAATAAAAGTCCATGAAACTTAATCGCAGAAAAAAAAAAAAACACAGTTGCAAATGAAAGTGAAACTGTACGATTGTTTTATTAGTTCGCCCCAATTGCATTCGTAAACTGGTTTGGGGAACCAGGTTATTATTTTTACAAAAATGTGTACTATCTATCAGTGCAGAGTATCTTGTTATGTAGTTTCGACAAAAAACCTCATTTTGGATTCAAAAATAGACATTTCATTTAAACATTAGTACGCTGCACCTAGAAACATACCCACGCTTCGGCATGTTCTGTCTCGCGCTGTATTGGTGAGCAAAGTTGTCCATGTGGTGCAAGGAAATTCGGGACAATGTGACTAGCGACTGTCACTCAGTGAGACAGATAACCATAATATTAACACTCAAAGATGGATATGACTAAGCTAAATGTACTTTCATAAATAGACTACGTACCCATGTTTGTTATGTTTAACTGTTTATTCAAAACAAGGGTTAAATTGATGACAAAATGCTAGAAAAGCAAAATTTGAGGATTTTTTTTAATGAATGTTGTTTATCCAACTTTTCCCAAAAATGACGATAATTTTCCCAATTTGAATGGCCCCAGTCCCAAAAAGTGGTGTGAGAGCCCTGGAATGTATTTCAAAGCAGCTGCTGTTGAATACTGTAAATTCCTAAATATACGCTTGGAATTAATTATCCCGTAATTTCGCAAGAAGCACCACACACGAAATAAAATTACTCGCCTTTATTTTTATGGTGCTGAAATCTATGTAAAATCTCTTGACCAACCGTCCATTCCCGAATTATTATTTTCACATTTTGTCGTTGAAGAGCCCATTCGCGATTATTAGTACTCGCGAAAAATTAGGAATCTCCAGTACATTTTCCCTTAAGGGAGGGGGATTACCTGGGATAATCATAAAATTGTCAACAGAATAGAATCCAAGGTTTTGAAGTATCCAAATTATTGAGGTCATTGATAACTTCAATTTCATAATTTTGTGGGGTTAGATTTCGGTAGGTTTCAAGAAAATATGTTCAGGGGGGATTTGATTTCATGGTCGTGGAAGTGTTTTATGCAGTATATGAAATTTTACACTTCATGGTGGACACAAATTTTTGGGTCTCTCGGTAACACCACAAAAATTAAACCCCATGAAAATTATTGATTTCACATGACTTTGTTGTTATTACATCTTAAACTAAAAGCTGCTTGGAAAATGTTGAGGTGAACAAAATTAATTTATCTTTCTATCCAGGGCTCCCACTGGACCGAAAATATTTTTCGCCACTTTTCGCGACAAAAGGAAAGGCATACTTACATCTGATTTCTCGACAATGCAATGCACTTTATGTTAGTCATTTTTTTAAATTATGTTTATCTGACACAGACGTGATTTAAATTTGTAATGTTTAAAGCCTTAATTATGGTAGTATCCATTTAAAAAAAAAATATGTTGGAATTATACAACAAATTTGATATTGAATTCATATCAGTCAACTCTTGACAGAAAATGTCCTCTTGTTTATTTTTTTTTTCGCCTGTGAAGGGGGGGGGGGGGCAAAGACCTAGTAAAAATATGACATTTTTTTTAAAAATGGAAATTTTCATAATTTCATTGATCAATTGTGAAAAAAAGTAATTAAAAGTAATGAAAATTAGGTTTGAAAGTTGACTTTATTTTAACAACTTGGAGACTCCAGGGTTTAATATGCAAGCTCATGTTATTGTAAATAATTCAGTGTAATTTACTAATTAAAGATAATTCTGTTTCCAAACCAATTTCTTTTTCACTCTTTGTCAGTTTATGGTATATTAATGTACACATTTTTCAATTTTAATTAGGTAAAATTTGAAGCCATTTTTTACAATTTTCGTCATATTTCCCTACTTTCGGTTTAAAAAAAACGATCTACATAGATCCAGATTTTGTTGATAAAAATATTTTATTTTCTAACTTCATATCCTAATAACACTTTATACCCTCTTGTTTAATCCAAATTATATTGTTTCAAGCAATTTTGTAACCCTTTATTGCTCCAGGCCAGTTACCTAGTCAGCTGTGTTCGTTCAAGCGAGACGTGATTTCCTACATGTAGGTTTCAGTTTTCACACCTCTGCTGCATTAAATAAACATAGGGACTTATCTGTGTACATTGAATAAACAAAGGAGCTAACCAGGACTACTCAAATTTTGTACATGGTACATAAAAAAAATCATTTTCGCCACTTATGAATTTCTTTTCGCCACTTTTGAAAAAAATTCGCAATTGGCGACAATGGCGAATCACAGCTCGAGCCCTGTTTCTATCTTTTACAGGATGAATATGTTGTAGATATGATAAAACCTAAAATTTCTATAGAAGAATTAAACAAGATCTTAGAACCTGTCTTACTGGAATATTACGACAACGGAAACACGGAGGAAGTGATTGTAAGTATCCTTTTGGAAATGGACAGATTTGATATTTTTTGTTAACAAGTGGACTTTTAGGTTAATTGAATGTTAAATGATTATTGAATGGGTTCGAGGACAACATGCGTTTTGTCTGACCCAGGAACCAAAAATTATTTTTGTCCGAGGGGTCGACAAAATAGTTTTGCCCGAGAACAGTCGGGTAAATAAATATTTTGTTATACCTTTTATTTATTTATTTTTACTTGCATGTATATCGAACACTGACACATACAAATGAGAATAAGCTGATATCACCCATAGTGTGGCATAAGCTGTTCCGTATCTTATCGACATGGTCTAGCATCTCACTCCGCAGTAAAACATCAATATTTTTAAAGACCACTTAATAAACCATTGGAAATGTTTGACTTTTATTAGTATTGACTTATATTGGAACAATTTTTTAAACCTAAAACAATAACTATTTATTGTCATGAACAAACTTAGTTTGGGAGATGAATTTAGGGAAACTAACCATCTTCCTTTTACAAGATGTACGTTGCGATTGACATTTGCATATATTTATTGGTCTCAGAAGCTTAATAAACATACATTACAAATGACATTCATTGAAAAGAGCCTCTTTGAGTACTTTTGTTAAAAATTGATTTTAAAGGTTGATTTTGAAATTAAGACACTTGTATGTGTGCTATTTGTAGAGAACAATCAATGAAATGGATGTAAACGCTGAGAAGTCCCAGATTCTGGAGATCGCTATCAGTAAAGCTCTGGACCACAAGGCAGCTCACCGAGAAATGACGTCTGTTCTGATCTCCGATTTATACGGCAAAATTCTGTCTTCCAACGACGTTAGTTCGGGATTCGATTCGATCCTAAATAACCTGGCGGAGCTGACCATTGATACCCCAGAGGCACCGGCTGTAAGTAAAAGATCCTATATTAAATTGTAAAACTAGGTTATAACTGAAACTAGAGATTTGTTATATATTTTTCTTAGTGAAAATTAAGTTTGAAATGAAGGATGTGTTTGAATACTGATTGTAATGGTGTTTCAATCTGTTTTAGAAGACATCTCTTGTGGCAAGTTATGAAGGGATGCCCAAAATTAAATTATGAAGCCCTTTATAAAATATTTACGTTTCAAGATACATGTATTTACATGAATAACTCAATTCAGTTAGCTGTTTTATCTTTGTAATTCAGGTGATTGGTCAGTTTATTGCCCGAGCAATAGCGGATGACTGTATTGCTCCGAAGTTTGTGATGACGTATAAAGGTAACGTGGATGATGAGCATAAACAGGCCGCCTTAGACAAAGCGGAGCTCCTCCTCAGCAGAAAGCACGGCATCGTCCGATTGGACAACATCTGGGGCACAGGAGGGGGAATTAGACCTGTTAAATACCTTGTCAAACAAGTGAGTTTCAGTGCTCGTCCTGATCCAAGAATTTTATTAATCCTCATAAACAATTCTCTGTTCAACATATTTATTCATTGAATATTCTGACTATACAAGTGACTCATGAAATTTACGTCACTGGGAACTTACAGAGTTTTGCTTACCCATTAATACTGAATCCCAAGAAATAACATAATTCCCACGTAAATCAGTGAACTACTTTGTTTTCTTGATGAATTAAAAAAATTAATAAATGAATTTCAACATGTGCTTGGTAAAGAAAAAATGAATACAATAAAAGCTTTCAAAAATTTAAACTTTCTCCTGTCAAATTGTCATGTTAAATGTAATTGCTGAAATAGAAGTCTGTTGTCTTTTTCATGTTGAGTGTCTTCCTATTTTCCTATCATTTCAGATGGTATTGCTATTGAAGGAATACCTGTCATCAGGTGACATTGCAGAAGCCACCAGGTGTTTGACAGAATTAGAAGTCCCACATTTTCACCATGAATTAGTTTATGAGGTCAGCATTATTTATAGATCCTCGTAATATTGCATCAGCTGTCAGTCATGTTATCAGTGTTGGTGTTGATCATTATGACAACATGACATAAGCAAAGTATAATAAACAATAATTTGTAATGCCTATTGAAAAATATCAAATAACATCTTGGGTTACTTGGTACATTGTATTCATTTTGATGTCTTAGATAGATTATGGACTGTTTTTGGATAAAAAAAAATTGTTTAATGAATAAAGACTTCATGATACCACATTTCTGATGAAAGATATGTTAAAGGAAGAAAAATGTCCTTGAAGAGTCCTGATTTCTCTGTGTAAGTTTAATATGTAATAATAGTTACTATTTCTTGTTGTAGGCCACTGTGATGGTCTTAGAAGATTCATCGGATCGGGCAGCTCATAGAATGTGTGACTTATTGAAATCTCTCAGTGATTCTGTGATCATTACTCCAGAACAAATGTCTCAGGTAGAATTGAAATCTCTTTATAGTGATTCTGCATGAATTAATGAGCTTTGACTCTTCCATGTAATTTGTGAAAAATCATGAAACATGCTACTCTCTTAGCTCTATGAGATTTGAAATTCATTTTTCTTGCATCATAATTTATCTTGACATTTCAGGGATTTAGGAGAGTATATGATGCCTTACCAGATATTGTGTTAGATGTTCCCTCTGCCTACACACTTCTGGAGCGGTTTGCTGAGATGTGTCACAGGGACGGGGTCATCACCACCGCCCTCTTCAGGGAGTTACCTCAAAGGTCAGTAGTTAACCAAAGCACCACATTGTTCAGTGGTTAACCAAAGCACAACATTGTTCAGTGGTTAACCAAATCACAACATTGTTCAGTGGTTTACAAAATTGCCACATTGTTCAGTGGTTAACCAAAGCACAACATTGTTCAATGGTTTACAAAATTGCCACATTGTTCAGTGGTTAACCAAAGCACAACATTGTTCAATGGTTTACAAAATTGCCACATTGTTCAGTGGTTAACCAAAGCACAACATTGTTCAATGGTTTACAAAATTGCCACATTGTTCAGTGGTTAACCAAAGCACAACATTGTTCAGTGGTTTACAAAATTGCCACATTGTTCAGTGGTTTACAAAATTGCCACATTGTTCAGTGGTTTACAAAATTGCCACATTGTTCAGTGGTTAACCAAAGCACAACATTGTTCAGTGGAAATTGCCACATTGTTCACATTGTGGTTTACAAAATTGCCACATTGTTCAGTGGTTTACAAAATTGCCACATTGTTCAGTGGTTTACAAAATTGCCACATTGTTCAGTGGTTTACAAAATTGCCACATTGTTCAGTGGTTAACCAAAGCACAACATTGTTCAGTGGTTTACAAAATTGCCACATTGTTCAGTGGTTTACAAAATTGCCACATTGTTCAGTGGTTTACAAAAAAATTGCCACATTGTTCAGTGGTTTACAAAAGTTTTACAAAATTGCCACATTGTTCAGTGGTTTACAAAATTGCCACATTGTTCAGTGGTTAACCAAAGCACAACATTGTTCAGTGGTTTACAAAATTGCCACATTGTTCAGTGGTTTACAAAATTGCCACATTGTTCAGTGGTTTACAAAATTGCCACATTGTTCAGTGGTTAACCAAAGCACAACATTGTTCAGTGGTTTACAAAATTGCCACATTGTTCAGTGGTTTACAAAATTGCCACATTGTTCAGTGGTTAACCAAAGCACAACATTGTTCAATGGTTTACAAAATTGCCGCATTGTTCAGTGGTTTACAAAATTGCCACATTGTTCAGTGGTTTACAAAATTGCCACATTGTTCAGTGGTTTACAAAATTGCCATATTGTTCAGTGGGTGTATCAAATCACCACATCGGTCAGTGACAAAATAGCCACACTGGAAAATGGTTTACAAAATTATTATCATTGTTTACAGAAAAGTTTTATTGATTTCATTTTTTTATATTAAACATAAATAAATGGACACCTCAAAAGTTGAAATGAATTTGAAATATGGTTTATGTGAATTTTTTAAGTTGTAAAAGGCATGCCTCATAAATATACATGCATAATGTTTAACCCCAAAGATCAGTGTCTGTTGGAAATAAATATGAAAAAAATAATCACATTGTTTACCAAAAAAATGATTGCATCCATTAACATTAATAGAGCCTTTAAAAATTGAAATAAGAGTTCCTTTTAAATGATATTCTTCGAGTTTTGAATTTCTTGCCCAATGTATGTTGTTGAAATGGATATAAACTTGTTTGGAAGTTAGCAATGTATTTTTTTTTTTTGCAGGGGGAGAAAAAGATTCGTTTCTGAGGGGGATGGTGGAAGAATTAAGGAAGTCTCCGTTTAGCTCTTCATTCCATATCAAAAGTATCCATGACCTTGCATCCATCATTTTGCAAGTGCCAAGGGACACAACCAGGACAGAACAGCTAGAAAAGGACATGTTGTCAAAATTTGTAAATAGTTATTTCATAAAACCTTGAACGGGATTCCTTTGGCAGCATTTGGACCTATATGTGTATCAGTATTCTCTCAAAACCATTTTCTCCCAAAGGTGATGGATTCTTCACAAGTTAAAGGAAAATCAAAGTTAAAAAGCCGAATGTATTGTAAATCGAAAAATGAGGGGTAAAAAATAAGACAGGACCTTATTTGTAGTTGTCAGAATTTAGTCTTTGGCTACATGGCAAATGTTGGAGCTGGGTTTAATTTACAAATAGTTTTTTTATTTTGGAAAAAAAGTTGTGTATCATTTTGCTATATGTAATTGAGTTCACTTTATATTAAACTTGAGTACTTTTAGTAGGACAGTGGTGACATTTTTTGAGCTTAAACTACAGTAATTTTATTTTTTGTGTATATACATGTGAATATTCAATGTTCATGATATGTTTTGATTTTTTTAAGTGCTAATTTAGATGTGATATAGAAAAAAAATCAGAGAAGCATGAATTATATGGGCATTTAATGATTGATTTGTTCTGATTTGTGTCAAAGTTGCATCACTAGTAGAGTACCATACAATAATATAATAATCATGGATAGTACAAAAAAATAGGTTTAGTAAATCGCATATCTAGATATTGTCAAAAATACCATGCAGTTGCTTTAGAAATACTTTATACACTAATAACGTCATATTGCAGGATACTTGTTGATAAGGGGGATAAATCATGATGCTGTTCTCCCTTTCATTGTCAAGACAAGCCGAGCGCAAATTTCTCTTAAAAAAACAAAGTCAAATCTTGCTCTTTTCTCTGTTTTCCATGTAAATTTTTTTTCTGAGATTTACATGCAATATCTGCATTAAAAAATATCTAGGACCATACCTCTTCCTTTCTGGTATGTGTATTTGGTAATTAGGGGCATCATATGGCCATTTTGCACAGACTCATCGCTTATTCTAGTCACAAGCCTCATTTTTCCAATTCCTTTTGTTCACAATTTTTTTTGTAAATGTAGATCTACAGGGCACAGAAAAGGTTAGTGTATCATGATTTGTTTTGAATTTTATTCTTTCATTGGTGTGTGAACCTTTTTTTACAAACATTTCCATTGCATTGAAAAATGAAAATTCAGGACCAGATGTTTCTTACCAACAGTGGAACCTTTTGAGCTGAACACAGTTCTTTGGCTAACCAAAGGAATGAATCTTAATTTGTTTCTATCTTTAATACCATTAACAAGAAGAAAAAAAAAATTCATGTAATATGTGTACTTGATGTGCTTTCCACTTAGTTATGATTAAAATTTGGTTAATTAAGTGTACTTCTATAATGGTGTATTTTACTGACTTGTTTTGTATACCTCTTTTGTGTAAACATTCTGGAGGGCTTGTAGTTTCAGAATTAAAAGAAAACTCTCCTATAGATGATTTTGAGGGCAACAGTTAAATACCTTTATTAACACTTTTATATAAATCCAGTAATCATAGTAACAATATAGTGGTATTTTCTACAAGAGTTTGGTGCAACTGTGAAACTTGTTACACTGTTAAAACATCTGCACTAAGTGTCAGATAATAAAAAAAATTAAAAATATATATACTCTTTCTTTTTAATTCCTTGAGCAACCCTCTCAAAGGATTAATGTTATGAAACCATCAAAAGAAGGCCAACCTATGAGATTTAGTAGTAAAAGCAGTACTAGTTAAGGGGGGACCTATGTCTGAAAAGTCTTTGTGTGAAATTTTCAAAACTTTGACATTTCTTTCCTGACCACTTGCTTTTAATTTTTAGGTATTAAAAACAATACCTTTATGTGCTTATTTTTACACAGGAGCACGTGCAAAAACAGTGTGAAATGCTAAAAATAGATTATCTTCAGACATTATTGTTTTACTCCAAATATGCGCTAAAAAGAACCAAAAATGTCAAATCACAATCGAAATCAACATGGATTTAATTTATATGACTTGTATCTTTAAAGTGAAGGCAAATTCATTGTAATTCATCTCACATGAAAAATTATACAGGAGCACAATGTAAGTATCACCCCGTTTTTCTTGTCGTATTTTTTACAATTCCGACATGCATGATAACAGGTAATATCTTAAAAAGTCTTTGTGTGAAAATGTTGTAATAATATTTTTTGAAAGAAGTCACCCCTCTCTTTATTTTAACAAAGAAAAAAGTATACCTTTATGATATAATAAACGAGAAATATGACGTTTTCTTTTATTTTCGTACTCTTCTGTCATAAATATTGACCTTTCTGCACTAAAAAAGGTATGTTAGCACTAACAAACATCTGAATATAAAACTATTTTGCAAAAAACGAGTATTTTGTTTTGATAAGAAATAATTTAAACAGATAAACTCTTTTCTTCTTCATTCTATTCATTCTGCCCCCCCCCCCCTTTCCCCGTCAACAACCAACACCTAATAGAACCTAGGAATTACTTTATACAATAAAATCTACATACACTATGAATAAAAAAAATATAGGTAAAAGTACATTTCTTATTTTTTTTTTAGTTTTATCCAGAAAATACAATTAATGGTAATCATAAAATTAAACATATTTCCCTGATTAAAGCCGCTGTCTTTGCTGAATTTTATCTTATAATTTATGCATTTTTATATCAGAATATCATGGAGGTATTTCTTCACAACTGAAATTGGTATGGATTATCAATCATAGGAAGAGAATTCTAATATTAACAAACTCCATTAATCAAATAAAACTGTTATAAATGATGAAAAAAAGTTCTTTTTGTAAAGTGTGTACGTTATTGAATGGTAACAATGTTATGCCTATAATCACAGTTGCAAAAGTCAGCGAAAAAACAAACGTCGCTATTGTGACGTCACATAACGCTGCTTTGACGTAGAACGACATAGGTCCCCCCTTAAATCTATTCTAGTTTGCATGGAAAATGCGTCCAAGAATGCACACTTCATGACATCCTTGGATGCTTGATTTGATCTATAGTATCCAATTTGGTGATCAGATTCAAGATTTTGGAGCAGGTTCATTCTAAAGTAACTATATAATTAGTCCCAATGTTGACCAATCTATCAACAGATAAGCAATATTTAACCTACATTTTATGATGAAGGACCAAGGGCAGATTAAAATTTAAGAGCAGGCTCATTCCAGTGAAGTATAAAACCTACATGTATCTGGACTAAACTTGCATTAATTTTGCACACTAATATATTGAAAAAATTGATTTAAATTTAAAAGTTGTTTTGTATTTATAGTTGCTCTGGATGCTGGATTTGACCTACATTTTGTAGGTTGAATGACGAGGTTCAAGTTTTTGTAGCAGCAATCAATCTATAACTGGACCAAACATTGACAGATGAAACATCTTAAGTGGGTGAATTATAAAGTAACATACCTAGATTTAGCAAGTACTGAAGTAGAAATCTTGTGCATTGCTAAATGTAATGCAAGCATGATCATTATAGGGCTGTATAAAATATTTCTTGGTATGTGTACAGGTCATATGTACCTTCAGAATTGGATGTATTTCTAAACTGCATTTCTGCACTGACGTTTTGTTAAAAATTATGGGGAAAAGATAAATAATGACATTTTATTTGTTTCAAATCTTCAAGTATATTTAACAAAAATAAATACTATTATCACAGATAAGGCAGAATATTAAAAAAAAAATGACAATCTCCCCCAAAAGTGGGGTGTCTTGGGAGAAAAATAAAATTAGTTCAATTCGATGAGAAGTTCACATCCAACACATTAGAAATAAATTTGTTCAATTTTTCCTGTAATCCTTCATCCTTCTGAACATATAATTATAAAGTTTTTTTCCCCCACCAATGCTTTCTTCTCTAAAATGAAGGATGGTTTGGCCAATCACGCGCCTTTATGCAGTGGTGTAGTACGGCCAATCATCATCCTGATTGTCCCATCTCTCCTTCCTTATCCGAGCTCTCCTATAAATAGATTTTGATTTTAAGTTTTTACGTAATTGCCACTGATACAAGCTTCCTCTATTTTAGACTTTTTTCTTCAAATTAATTTTCTTGTTCAATCCATTCTTAAGTTAGAAGTAAACTGGCATGATTTAAAACATACGCATTCACCCATTCTTTGCTTTGGATACCGTATACGTGGAAATATTAGCGAGACACAATTTTAGCGAATTGTCCTTAAAAATTGGTATTTTATTTTTTTGCTAGATGTTATTTTAGCGATTTTAAAATGCTTAATTACTAAAGAAGCTATTACAAATAAAACACAATTAATTTTTTGCGATCTCAGCACCCTCGCTAATAATCCCACATTAAATCCTCGCTAAAATTCTGCTTATATGGTACATGTACAATCATGAGTACAATCTAAAGATTAAAATGGAAAAAATTTCAAACAATTAAGGTCTTTATTAAGAATCCAATTAACTTTTTCATATAAATTACATCTAAATATTCTCGATTGTCTTACTCCTTAAAACTTATTTTGAAATAAAGTAACTGTGTATTTAATCACTGCTGAAAAAAAGAAAACATGCATTTAGTTGTCAAAACAAGATAACATATAGCTTTCTACTTTTGTTTCCTCTTAGGCAACATCATGACATTAATATATATGTCACACACCAACCAAACATTTAGCATAGTTTTACTATTTTTTCATCCACTTCCCCATAAATAGTTATTCAACTTAAGTAATACTGAGTTATTTATCAGCAAAAATTTAGGTTGAGAAATTCTTATATAAATAAAATGTAAGAGCATGTGTAAATTAATTAACCATTATATCACAAAATATGATGCAATATAAATGGACTTTGATGAATTAAGTGACACTGGGACTCCTCCTAAACTGACAGACAGACAGACAATGCCAAAGGGATCCCAGTTTATATAGGCCTATCTGCCATACATTGGTTACATATGCCCTTGTAATATGTGCTATTTATTGTAAATGATTAAAATGGTATACAATGTACATAAATATTGGATTAAGAAGTAAAATCATGCAATTGTGATAGGGTGTTTCACAGGTATACAACCTGCATGTGTTAAAAAGTAAAATAATATTATATTCAAGGTTTCAAAGCTTGCATGTGCATGCATGCCCAGAAAATGAGAGAAAAGAAAATTGCGCTTATCAAGACAGCAATAACGATCCATATTAGACATATCATAAGTCGATCAACCCTATATAGTGTAGCCCTAGGACATTTGATATTTCAAAAGATTCAAATCACCAAACTTGCTAATGTTATTAAGGGTTTGGAAAAAAGAAGAGATTCTATTGTTGCATGTGTATCATAAACAGAGACCATTTATATTAGACCCTAATTATCTTTCACCAAAGAGTGGTGCTGATTGCACATGAGTTAATTCTTATTAAATTCCCCTCATGGAGTATGTTAAATATTAATCTTTCACCAGGATAATGTCGTACTACAATGAACCAACCCAAGGGATTTTCATGAACTGTGGATTTTTTTTTAAATACCTGTGTTTTATAAACCTTAAAAAAAATATCCAATTAAGGCAAAACAATTATTATTATTTCCCAACGGACAGAAAGCATGTAAAAATAAAAATATCAAGCAGACAAATATTCAAGTATAAAATACACAATGCACAGTGACATCAACTCAGTCAAACCTCAGCTTTATTCCTTTTTCTTATTGCCATCCGTCTGTGCAAAAAATTAAAGTGCAAGTGACTTCCAGTGCAAAAACAATCTTGTAAGGTACTTTTTTGTGTTAATGACAATTAACAATCAATCAACCAAACATTTAAAAAGTACACAACTTTTTTTTTTTAATTTTGAGTACCATAACTTTTTTTTTTAATAAAGATGAACACCATTTTTCTGTAAATTAAGTACTGTGTACATTAACAGATACAAAATTAATAGGTACATGAATAAGAGAGATTTTGCTGTCAGATCCATGCCAATTTGACAAATAAGAATTTCGTTGAATCACAGTTTGGAAAATTTTTGTTTAATTTATCTCCTAGAAAACAACACCAAGCACATTTTTAAAATGAAATCTCTTGAATTGAAATTTAGGCTATAATTAATGGAAAAATATATCAACCTGCATTCCACTCTTATTGCAATTTTTTTTCTTAGGGGAATGAATA
The DNA here is from genome assembly GCF_032062105.1 of Saccostrea cuccullata. NCBI lineage: Eukaryota > Metazoa > Mollusca > Bivalvia > Ostreida > Ostreidae > Saccostrea > Saccostrea cuccullata. The sequence goes on from NW_026919846.1 coordinate 112,353, forward strand.
TTGATAAGTTTGCATTATCATTTTTACTTTATTATATAATTTACCTGTTAACATTGTTGGCAAGGAGTTTCACATTAGACATGGTGATCAGTTTTTCATCAGAAACAACAAGCTGACCCTCGTGATGTTGAGCTCCTTTACCTGGGTAAAAAATAAAGATCCATCATGAATATTTACTATACTGTGTACTGTGGAATATCATTACTGTTCATAGAGGAACAAGGTTTCCTGATCATTCTTTCTGTCGAATTTGATTAACTACCCCCAAACAATAACTTTATTAGCATATTAATTCATTTATTTAATTAAATCTTCTGTATATGTGAGTTACTTGGGAAATTTTGATTGTGCATGAACATTGACCCCCCCCACCCCCCCCCAAAAAAATATTCACAATGAATTATAATTAATTACATGTACTGAAATATAAATAGATAAAATTCTTTATGTATTGGGAATTTTAAAAACTATGCAAATAATTATAGCTTGATTTTGTTTGGAAATAAATTGAAATCAGTGAATGTACAACAAATTGCCTCCCCTTAACACTAGAAATGATTTACCCGATCCCGAGCTGCTGGGTCGTTCTCTCCATTCCACGACTTTACGCGCAATATTCTGCTTCACTGACTTCGCTATGGAGTCCAAATTCAGGTAACCTGCAATCTCTGAGAAAATTCCACTAAGGAAAACATCTTCTAAACATATTGTATATTGTTAGGAATACCCAAAGACACTGTTCAATCACAAATTTAACTGAATGGTTTACATGTAATTCACATGTAAGTGATATCAATATATTGTATCAAAAATTTGGTCAAAACGACCTTAATTTCATCATGCACATAGCCCTTGAACAATTTATATTTTTTCACATGGGACCTAGTACGTGAAAATTTTCTCATTTAAAGGAAACAAGGGACTTAGCGTGATATTCCTGACTATAAAGGATACGTGCCAGCCTCATCAGGGGTACCGTGTCCCGGTATCCGTCTATCCTTGCGGCAACCTCCGCCTCCTTATACAGCTTCTTCCTCAGTTTCTCAGACGACGTGGTGACGATCTCATCCAGGGACGTGTTGAATTCCTTCCAGGCCATTCCCTGCGATGGAGGCTGACCACCCTGTACGGGGATTATCTTGTGCTCCATCTGTAGGGAAAAATCTCAATTACAAAAGTGCTATAAAGGGAGATAATTTACCCACTCTTATAAATTTTGTATTTTATTATTTTTTCTATATAATTGAAACATTAAATCAAGTAAAAAAAAAATAAACATTGTGTTATCTGCATGCTTATTTAAATTAATATTTTATAAAATATGAATGGTTTCTAAAAATTACAATAAAGATCTATATTTCTCTTAAATATAATAAATAACCCCCCTCCTTTTAATAAAGCAGAACAAAGCATTAATTATAATGCAATTTTAAGTAAAAGAGAGTTTGTATATTTTTTAAAGATAAAATTTTGAAGAAAAAAAAATTGAAGTGGGACTCTATGGCAAAAATGATAAATTGGTAGTTAACCTCTTGGAAGCAGGGTTCCCTGTACTTGAGGATGAGGTGCATGAGGAACTGACAGACAAGCTGAGGAGAAATCTTGTTTTCACTGAACGACGTGTAGCTCATGTGTAGGGTCTCAAGGTCATCCTCCTGTTAACAAAAAAAAAAAATATTAAAAGGTCAACATGAACACTTGTAGCTCAAAGATTTCTTGCAAGCTTACATTGATTTGACAATGGTGACTTATTCTTTAACAGAAAATGTATTATTTAGATGCATAATTTTGATTAATATCACATGTATACCAATAATGTGAATATGAATTTTGGTGCAGCTCCTTAGCTTTCTTGCCAAACTCATAAATATGAATTTATAGAATCAAGATAGTGAGAAAAACCGATAGCCTAGCTTAGTATGTATGATGATTTTGCATGGAACATCCAAATATCTATGTTAACTTTGCATAAAATTTTGTATACTAATACCCTAACATAAATTCATGTGAAGATCTTTAAATGACACATGCAAAAGTACAGGCATAAAAATTTCCATCATTTTTAAGATAACCATAATATATACAATATATAACACTTCTTTATAGCTTCCTTGACTTTAATTATCTATAAAGAGATAAAAAACTTAATCATGTTTAAGGAAATATATTGTAAACCAACCCCCATGAATGGATAGACAACATGAGCAAATGCCCTGAAATCTTCTACTTCTTTCCATTCCACGACAGTGATGAAGTCACACATGAACATCATGTAGCGGAAACAGGCTCCGTCCAAGTTACCCGATAAAATGTTACCAAAGACCTGGATTGTCTGAAATGGTTGTACCAAAAAAAAAGGCATTTATATAGGGAAAAATGTGTAACATTCAAGGACCTGTGCCTAATTATTCATTTTCTACGTGACCCAAAAATGTCACACTTTCACTGGTTAAAGGGTTTACAAAGTATTGCTACAAATGTTATTCAACCTGACCTTATTCATGGAGGAGTATTCGGCAATGGCTGACAGAAGATCGTGGGTACAGAGGTACATAATGTCGTCAATCAGGTATCTTTCTTGCATGAACAAGTACAGACGGTCCTAGTGGAACAGAAAAAAAATTCTAACTTTTTATCATGCTGGTACCAGGAATGTTTGTGTGTCTTGATGCAATTCGCATTTAAAAAAGTAGTTTCAAGAACCAAATAAATAGTGACAAGTGATATTTTTCTTGGATTATGAAGCAGGTGACAAAAAATGGTAATTTCTCTCCGTGTAGTATATATCATGAACATATGGATAACTTACCAACACAGAAAACTCAAAGTCCTTTTCCTCCACAATTTTGTCCCCCTCAAGCATGTAGGCCCAGAACTGTTCAATCTGAGAGAGTGTTCTCCCCTACACAGCAAGAGTAAAATGTCATTATGTACTTGGAATGGAGCGACTTTGACTTCTACTATATAAAACATATCCATGTATATCTAATTTTGTTTTCATTATAACCATGTTCCTTATAGTCATACTTTACTAAATACGTACAATAGACATTGTCCTGGGAATTTTTTTCTCCAATCTCCAGATTGATTCTAACCTTGTTCCTATTATTATGTTTTACTGTATACTTACAAAAGACAAGGTCCTGGGATTTTTTCTCCAGATCTCCAGATTGATTCTAACCATGTTCCTATTATTATGTTTTACTGTATACTTACAAAAGAATTTCAATTTTTTTGATAAAAAAAATGATTCTAACCATGTTCCTATTATTATGTTTTACTGTATACTTACAATAGACAGGGTCCTGGGAATTTTTCTCTCCAGATCACCAGCCCTGTCCTTATAATCATCAAACATTCTGTGCATTGTGTGGGGCTACAAATAAAGTCAATCTTTTTTTTTTATAAAAAATGCATAAAAATCCCAAAGAAAAGAAACCCCAAATAAATTATAAACTTTTGAATTTTTTCCCCCAAAATACCAAGTCCTGATTTAGACTTTACCATGTGAGCCTCACTGCCCACGAGACTGGGGCTTTCCCGTGACGTGGCGGGGGTGTGGCCTGTGGGGATACTGTCCAGTTGACGTGTGTAGGTCCCCGCGGTGGACGGCATGCTAGATAAAGATAATGTATTCCTTATAGGGCTTCATAATCTCACTGTTTAAGGAATTAAAACAAATATAAACTGTATGCATGGTTAATTCTTCAGATGTTTTATATGGAGATCGAAGTAAAATTAGAAAAATCCTTCAAGAAATATACGTAGATTCCTAAAAAGCTTGTCTGGGATATGCTAATTGATTACATTATGTTAAGAATCAAGAAAAATTAATTGTTTTTTTTACTTTGAGCCAGCGCTTAGTGAGGTAAAGCAGTTAAGGATGTGATAAAATGTAGACTAAAGATACAAATGTATAGGTAATGGTCTGACGAAAGCTACTCACTCAATGAGTTCCTTGTTGATGCGGACTTTGGGTCGGGTGATTTTGATGTGAGTACAGTTGTGGGGGAGTATAATGACCTTATCACTCCCGGGCAGTTTATGTGGGCAAACCACAGTCTGTAAAAATAAATATATTCATATCAAATATTAATATTTTAGTAGATGAGTTATCTCCCTTAAAGCATTTACCGAGAAATCATTTTCATTCGTGGGGTCCAATTGTGTTGATTTCTGAATGATCTGCAGGTTTGTTTGAGAGGACTTGAGTTTCTTCGTCAGGCATTTTGTTATGAGGAACAAATGTCATACATTCATAAAAATTAATTGAGGTTTTGAAAAGTTACTTAATTATGAAATTTTTATGAATTTTTAATTAAAAAAACTGACCTCCCTTAAAAGAAATTAAATACAAGTTTTTTTACTTAAAATGGCGTTTTAATGTAAACATAATTTTGTAATTTAAGACAATCTTTAACAATAATATTATTGCAACTCCTATTTTAGGGATTAAATGTTTTACCTAAAGCGCCAAAATTCCCCCAAACTCATGTAATAGTTTGTATTTTACTTTAAATTTTCAAATACAGGAATAAATTTTATTTAAATACCTTTTCTCCACAACTTGGGCAAAATTTGGCATCTTTAAATTCTTCAAATGATCGGCCCTGGTTGTTAGACGTGTACAACATGGCGGCATATTTACTGAAGACCCGCTCCTGGGGAATAAATGGGTCAGCGTCCGGCCCGTCATCGTCGTCATTATCATCATTCAGACCCGCCGAGAGGATGGAGTCTACACTCAGAGAAAAATATAGGAAATTTTCAGCATAAACCCTAGAAAGTTTAATTTATGTACTGTAGATTCCTAAATTTACGCGTGGAATTAATTATCATGTAATTTCGCGAGAAGCATGACACACTCGTTTTTATTTTTATGGTGTTAGAGTGCATGGAAAATCTCTTGATCAAGCGTCCATTTGCGAAAAGTTATTCTTTTGAAGAGCCCTTTCGCGATAATAAGTACTGATGAAAAATAAGGAATCTACAGTACTCTGAGAAAAAATGATATAATACACATTCTCATTTTTAATAAAAAAGATGACAATTTTAAACTGGCAAAAGAAAAAGAAATCAATTTCATTATGTGTAATTTATTATCATCCAGGCATTATTCACAAAAGTTTAAAAAATCAATAATCAAAATTGTGCAATTGGGTGAAAATCTCTGGAAGTGTTGATATGGACATTCTAATATTTAGCAATTGTATGATACATATATGATCATGCAAAATAAAATGTGCCATTTCAAACATCAGTGAGATTTCAATATAGGACATTTCTAAAACTTTCTCTCAGTCATTTGTCAATCTTATGTTATTTTTTTTACTATCATTCTAATTTATTACAATGTTAATTTGTATGTGTCTACATTTCCTGAACTTTGCTGTATTCAGGAAAAAATAACCAAACGGCCATTTGTGAAAGAGTCTAAAAATATTATATACAATTTTTTAAAGAATATATATCTTCCTACATGACAAAGTTTACACTCTACAAGATACACTGAAAATGACAGTTTGTATGAAGTTAAGTACTGCATGCTGAACTTCTATAATCTAACTTACTTTGCCTATTATCTACATCTTTCACTCCTAAAGTTTACAGAATTAAAATTTTGTGAAAGAATACTTTATGTGCTTCATCCATATCATTGTTTATGGGTATAAATATTAAAAAAAACATCAAAAAACAGTGTTTATCAAAATCTATCAAGTCACGACACAATACATATACTGGTACATTGAATTAGAAAAATAATTGGTATTCTGCAAGGTGAATCAATATGTCATTTGCTGTTAAAGCAAACAGTGCATTATTTACCAGGATCTAATATTATGTCTGAAAGAAAATGAATACCGGTATATAATCAACAATTTAATCTACCCCAAAATTACTAAAATAAACAAATACTAATAATCATGATAGGTATACTATACTTTTATAATAATTCTGAAGCACCAAACACTTATATTATGAATATATGCATGTACTGTTTTTTTAGGTACCTGACTTATTCAGTCCAGCAGGATCTGGCATTTTCCCTGTGCTTTTTCTTTTCCTTTAGTCAAAAATATAAAAGGAGTAAAGATTTAATGCTTTGACTTTTTAAGCTTTTCAGACAAACACTTAAGATCTGCTTCGACAAAAAATACATATGCATGGGTATTAAACACTATTTACTTCTTTAAAAAATTGGGAAAAATAAGGGTCGATCATGTATTAATTATCACAATCAAGAATTATGAAGCAGGTAACTTACGTGACAGTGGGCTTGTTTTGCTCCAGTATTTCTAGTTCCTTCATCAACATCTTGCAGTGTTCCTTCAGAAGGGCTAGTTCATTGCTTATGTCTCCAACATTGAATTTAAATCGCTCCTGTACAGCTTCAAGCTGGAATTCAAATCACTTGTTCTCAAAAGGAGAAGTGAAAATGCAATAATTTTTATTACCACTAATTTATTTTCAACACCATGTCATATGCCCTAAGAATGATAAGAATGATAAATATTAGAACCACAAATAAAATTACTTGAATTATCTCCCTTTAGGTCCTTGAAGTTTTTACACTTCCCTTCAATTCATTGATTTACAAACAATATTCTGCTTCCATTTCTTTTTCTGTAAAATTTTACGCTTGTGTCAGGACATTCATAAACTCCAAAACTGACTCTCCCTTGATTCTTTCATGCATAAAGAATTTTAAATCTAAAAAATCTCTCTGAAATCTCTCCAGTAAACCTAAGTTACTTCCCTTGACATATTTTTTCCCAATCCCATTACACCTTGGTTAGCTTGTAATTTTTAAAACTTTTGAAACTTTTTATTCACTCATGGCCTCACATAATGAATGAGAGTACAAATATAATACCATTTATAAAAATCTAAAACAAGTCAACAAAATTGTGTTCTATGTCCATTTCCTTGAATTATCTCCCCTTACCTCCTGGTAAGCTTACCCATGATTTGCCCCCTAACCTCCAACGTTAACTACGTCCATCTTCTTGACATGGAATTAAATATAATTATTTTTCCCCCCTATGACCCTTTCTCTCCCCCTCCCTTACCTCCTGGTCAGCTTTCTGTATGTCCATCTCCTTGACTTTCCCCCCTCTCTTCCTCTCCAGCCCTCCCAATTACCTCCTGATCAGCTTGCTCTATGTCCATCTCCTGGACCTCGTATTCGGCGTCTGTCAGGTCGTCTCTGTCCTCTATCTTCATCAGCTCTGATTTGTGCTCCTCCAAAAATCGATCAAATTCTGCAAGAATTAAGCAACAACTCAACAATCTGGTTAAATTCTGCAATATTCAACCAGTAACTCAACAATTTTGCAACATTCAAACAAACTAACAATGTGGTGAAATTCTTCAAGATTCAACCAATAACTCTACAGACGCAGATTTTATTTTTAAATCTGCTGTGCTTTAAATCATCATATATATCTTTATTATACTCTACACCCAGAAATCTAACTGGAGTGGATCAAAGATCTCATTTTTATTAGATTGTCTCTAGACCAAATGTAAAATTCCCTTGTAATTTTTTTATCAAGCCATGGTGTGTAAGTACTCTCAAGGGGTATATTTAATATGTATACTGTGTTTTGAAATGCTTTTGCAGTTGATATAAATTGCCAATTTCTGACCAATGATCTAATACACATTATATAATACATGTAATTGAATAGGTTTTGATGAGGTAGATCTTGATACTGTATAGGAGATTAATTTCACAAGTTGTAATTTTCACGTTTTTCTCTTCTTTGACACATTCACGGTTTCTTGAATTCCCGGAATCGGTATATATTAAAAGTTTCCTCCCTTATCTGTACCTATAGAAAAATTATTCACTGTTTCTTGAATTCACGGTTTCATTAACACCGTGAATATAGCTAATATCAACACCGCGAGTTATTTTTCCCCTTTACAGTATCAATGAAATTGTACTTTTGAGGGGCCCAAACCATATGACCTTTTATTCCCACAAATTTGATGAGAATTGCTCAAGCATTAGCAATAAGATAATGGTAGACCTCACCCTCTACTGCTGTGTTCATCACACTCATTATCTGATCTTCTAACTTCTGGGCCGACTCTATGTTGTTCATCAGGTTAGCCTGGGTGTATAGAATTATGTATAGTTAGGAATATGATAAAGAATTTAATTAATCCAAAAAATCTTTGTAAATCTCTCATGGAATGCCTCGAATCTTAAAAATTATCAAAATTTCTTGAAGAAAATGAATTGTGACAAGATGTTATATGTGATTTGATCAGAAAAACACACTATGAGGGAACACATCTCTTACATCATTATATATGCACTTTTACATGACTAAATAATTACCCTTTTAGTTGAAATTACAGGTTTAATCTTTCTTTCGGGGGTTTCAGAGTTTTCACCCGTTTCAAGAAAAGCTGTTTAGAATACAAAATTTGCATCACTATCATTAACATCATCATTATATTTCACATCATCAGAATCATCAAAATCATCATCATCTCTCTTCCTATATTTCATCATTTCTTGGAGTAAATTAATTAATCTAACCGTAATACAAGTCATCGTATCCTTTTTTGTAGCGTGACAGATTCTCGATTTCCTGATGCGCCTCGTCGAGCGAGTCCTGGAGGTCGTTAATGTCGCCTTCCAGCCGCTGCTCCATCTCTTCTGATCTCTCTCTCTCCTCCTTCAACTCATCCTCAATCCTAAACAGGATAGCTCTTATGTGATTGGTCAAGTCATACACATTTTGTACTAAGCAATTATGTGATTGGTCAAGTCATACACATTTTATACTAAGCAATTATGTGATTGGTCAAGTCATACACATTTTGTACTAAGCTTTTACATGTTTGGTCAAGTCACTAACATTTTAGATGTATTGGCTCTTAAAAAGATTGGTCGTACAACATTTAAGTTGTGCTTGTTAAAATAATGTTTTTTTTTCTATACTTCAAAGTTTACTCTGTACCAACTTTTAAGAAGCAAAATCATTTCAATACAATAAGTAAACTTTTAGAGGCTTCATACTTATTCCTATTCTTAAAGTTTTAATTTATAATTCAAAGAATATACTACATATTTTATGATGTTACAGCTTTTGGCAACATTTATTGTGTACGTTTTTTTACTTTCAAGTTGTGTAATCACTACAAAGTTTAACCTTGACCTTTGACCCTGACCTGACAATGTCCGTGCCCTTTTCTGTTAGATCCTCCTCCAGTCCCTCTATCTTATGGTTCAAATCATCTATTGTCTCCTCCAGCTGGGAAATCTTCTGCTTGGATTCCTCATACTGCTTATGTTTATCAAACAACCTACAATCAGTAGAGAAAAGCTCGTGTACATTTAAATACGGTACTAGATCATGATGATATGCCGGGTGGGGGTGGGGGGTCAACATACACCTGTACAACAATAAGTCACTTAGTAATGCATGTGCAGAAATTATAACATCTGCCAAATCATATATATTTTGACTGAGTTTACATTCAATTGTTTTCTATAACTAAATTACAATTTTCCTCATGGGAATTAAGTAATGATATATGTAATGGGTCACCTAGTTTATTTTTATCCAAAATGATAAATATTTCCCAGGCTAAATCTACCACTAATTTGGAACCATTTCACAAGTAGTTTCTAATTTTGTCAGAAATGCAGTAATGTGCTTTGGTTATAAATTTGGCCAAATGACCTTCGTTTGACTTCCTCCAGTTGTTCTGTCAGTAGATCCTGTTTGTCGTCTCGCTCGTCAAATATTCTCTTCATTAATGTAAAGTAAGGAATCTTCATCACTGATCCGTCAGTGTGTGTTGTGAGGTCCTCGCTGTACACAGCATCTACAGAAAGAGTCATATTTGTTAAATAAATTTTTTCGCCAATCAGATCCATATATAAGATCGAACCACAATTAATAAAACAAAATTCAATTTTTTACCATAATTGTTTTAAAAGATTTGTGTCAAAAGTAAGGGTTTTTCCTCTAAATTGTACACCATAGCAAAAGATAAAACTTGTCAATGGAAATTAAATTAGTTTTCATAATTTTGCTTTTTTTTTCTCAAGGGATCTTTATTTTGTTCACATAAAAAACTTGATAAAAAAAAATCTTTTTTTTTTAATCACTACATGAAAACATTGCTGCAAAGCCTCTGTAAATTGATTTCTTACAGATCTTGTGTAACGTGCAAGGGAGGTCACTGCCTGTGAACCCCCGCAGGCTCGTACCCGTGATAAAAACGGATAGCCTTGAGATGCTGCAAATATGTACAATGCGCAGTCTTAATCACTTGGTACTGCGTTATATAAGGTCTTTACTGGTAGCGATAAAGTGACACTGGCAGGGAAGTCCACACACCAGCGCACTTCCACAAGACAAGCAGGGATGACCGCACACTTGACACTAAGACGGTTCTATAACAGAGACACTGGCAGGGATGTCCGCACACCAATGCTCTACCACAAGATGCAGGCAGGGATGTCCACACACCTGATCTTGCGCAGCAACAAGCAGGGATGTCCGCACACTTGCTACTTTAAGATGCCAATCACAGAGCAGGGATGACCACACACTCTGTCAAGTAATAAGCAGGGATGACCACACACTTACTACTTAAAACAGTACAATATATAGGCCTTTCAACTGCCGCTAGGGGTCGGTGTTATGAACGATAACTCACAGCTGAAACATGTTTAGAGCAGGCTCGGGGTACCTAACTGTTTACACGCAAGGCAGTTTTCAGCATTTCCCAAGTGTTTGTTTGCTCTCAGTAGAATCCAGTGGTTTTAAAATTTAGCATCAATGTTAAAGTTATTTACTGTATAGTTGCGGACACCGGTTTACTGCATATAATTATTTTTTTTAATTAAAATAAAAAGTGAAATCTACTCTCCTTCTCAGATCTAACCTAATTAAATTTTTATACACGGTCGTTCCTCTTCGTGCTTAGTAACACGAATAAGATGATAAATTGTTGCATTTACTTGTAAAAATATATATATTTACACAGGAAGCGAAAAAGCGCGAACACAAAAACACGAGATTAAATTTTCTTCTTCATAATAATCGTCAAAGAGAGTTAAAAGTATTGAATATAGTCTGTTCCCCATTCATTTGACCCTGTTATTTCAGGTAGAGTGAAGGCATTCTCTCTCTCTTAGTCAAAACTTTTTGTGTACAAAACAATGTAAGGAACCCTTTTGTGTATATAACAATTCCAATGCTGAAGCAGCCTATATGTCATTCCTATAAACGATAACTCATAAGGCACTAAGTTGGTCATTTTTCATACCTGAGTTACCTGTCCTTAAACACAGCATCGGAAAAGTCAATTATAAATGATTAAACTTTTTAATGATGTGATTAAAAGTATGCATAAGTTATTATCTTTTTTGATAATTTCATGTACCTATAAATCTATCTATGCAATGTTTTTTACCATATGTGCAACTTGAAAAATTAGTTGAAAGGCCTACAATATAAGCAGGGAAGTCCGCACACTTATATGTACACACACAGGTTTGTCAAGTTTTACCTCTAGAACCGACTCTCGAATGATTGGCAGTAAAAACCCTATATATCCCAAATACCATCTATAATACATAGTGATTATTTATTTACAAACTAATTAAAACACTAATCAAGCTTGCAGTCAATAAATCTTTATCAACCCAACTAAAGTAATATACAATGATTATAATTGATAACTTTAATTCAAATTCAACACTAATTAAGTATTTATTTTCAATGAATAAGATAAGTAATTAATAATAACAAGGGCGATAACTTTCGCTAAAATAAACATATAGGAAACAGCTTTCCGTTTCATCACCCCCACCCCAGCTTTATGCGTCCTCGCATAAGAAAACATACAACGGCTTTTAAGAAAAATCTACAATATTTACAAAAACAATCATTGTATTCACCATTCTGCAAAATAAAACATAGAAATATTTTACCCAACAGAATAGTAACTACAATGCAACCCCTCACATTTACCATTACGCAAAACAAAATGTAAAACTTTGTTTAGCCTAATGGTAAATAGAACCAATCAGGTTCGCTTGCTGGCCCTAGATGCTTCTTATAAAACACTGTTTACAAAACATAATCTTCATGCCAGCGGGGAGGATGGCGCTTGCGCTTAATTTCAACTTCATCTTTAGTATGAACAATGCTTTCAATCTCTTTGCATTCATCTTTTGTCTCAAGCACCATTTCTATACTAGCTTTGTATTCTTCTTTCAACGATATCTGCCAGTATCCCCAACACAAGCTCAGAGTTATAAACCATGCATTTTCAGAGAGGCTATTCAGCGCATTATCAATCCGCGCCAATTGGTAGGCGTTTTTGATGGTCAGTCTATTCAATTTCCGGTAGTCAACACAGAAGGAAGTACTGCCATCCTTCTTTCGGACTAAGACAACACCTGCTGCCCAAGGGCTAGAGGAGCGCTCTATAACCCCGTCTTCCAGCATATTATTTACATGCTTGTCTTTTTCCTCGGCAGTATGGAAAGGGACACGTCGCAAAGGTTCCTTTATGGGATGAGCATTGCCAACATCTATCCCATGCTCAACTACGTTTGTTGTACCTAACTCAGAGCTACTGAGTGCAAATGCATGAGAGTACTGTCGCAGAAATTCTCTCACTTTACTTATCTGGCCCTCTGTCAGATCGGTGCTACTGCGCTTCAGTAGATCTTCAAGTTGTTCATGCAACGCAGGGTTATTCTTTGTCTTCTTCTCAGCCTGTACTGCGCAAACGGATGACATTTCCGCAATGTGAGTGCCACTGTAAATGGTTCGACTTTCTGGTCCCATGTTCAGCATTCGAATTGGTACAACTCTATCTGCTCTGACTAAGGTCCTCCCTACAAGAGTACCTGTCGACACGAACTTGTCATTTGGTTCCACCAAACCATGAACCATCGAAATGCTTTTGCCTTCCGGTGCACACACTCTCCCCTTTATGATGACCTCTTGATTTGTTGGAAGTGTCACAGTATTCAGTGCTACGATGCGATAGCACCCATAACTTCCTTCCTTTATAAGGTTGTATTGCTTCCCCCTAATGCACATTTTCTTCTTGGCCACATCAATTGTGCATCCATTTTCTTCAAGAAAATCAAGGCCCATAATTCCATCATTGCTCAGGTCTGCAACAACAGCATTCAGTTGGCAAGAGAAACCCCTTATCTGTGTTGGAAAGGTTCCCTTGCCGCTTATCTGGAGACAGTTGCCACCAGCATCCAGTATATCACGACTGAATGAGTCAAGCCTAGGTCGGTCCTCTTCTGGAATTCTACTCATCAGTTCGGTAGATATTAGGCTGACTGTCGCACCTGTGTCAACCAATAGCTTCGCCGTCACGCCACAGACGTCCATTTCAAGGAATAGGCCAGCGTCCATTCCGACTGGACTTGCTCCTATGGATGCTTTCTGTCCGTTTTTTACACTTTTGCTAGAGGATTTGGCGTCTTTGTTTCTCGTACCATGATTTTCTGGGTGTTCTCCAGTAGAGGACTTGAAGGCATATTTAGCTTTCCTTTGCGCCTGAAAAGCTCTGCAATCCTTCCGCAGGTGTCCGGGTTTTCGGCAAAAGTAACATTTTTTCGGTGTCCCCAATGTTTGGTTTGCTTTCCATGGTCGGGATTGCTGTGAATTTTCATTGCGCTCTGCCTTCATTTCTCTGAGTTCTTTCTGCATAGATTCAAACTTTGCGCTTAATTCCTCAAGCATCGAGACAGTCTTTCCTTCAACGGATTTAACCGTAGTTGGGCGCGCATAGTTCTTTTTCTCAGCTCTGTTATAAGCTTCTAATTCGACAGCCAGTTGTATAGCGTCATTAAGATGTTTAGGACGCGCTTGCTTTATGCGGATGCGCATTTCCGAGTCGACCAATGCGTCCACAAATTGGTCTTTAGACAGTGTTTCCCGAATCTCAGCTGACGCAGTGGGGTAGGCTAAGTTGGCAAGTCTGCGAATGGCCTGTCCTAACTCCGGAAGAGATTCTCCAGCTCTTTGGCGCCGCTCACGCATCTGCACCCTGTATAGCTCCGTTTGACTCGGGGGTGCAAATCTGTCTTCAAGGGCTTTAACAAGTGTTTGATAATCGGGCTTTGTCCCCTTTGGCATGTTACCTAACACTCCCTGTGCACTTCCCCGAAGAGAAACTGCTAGATATAGTCCCTTCTGATGATATCTCCATCCACTTATTTCGGCACATGCCTCGAAATGCGCATGATAATCCAACCAGGGACCACTGCCATCATACGTTGCTGGCTTTATCATTTGTCTTGGTGATGGAAACTCTGCTAGCGCGTCGTCTCCGCTATGAGGGCTTGCAAATCTAACTCTGGATCTCCTCCTCCTTATTCCAGGGAGAAGAGAATCGTCTCGATCGTCTCTGTATAGTTCTTCATGACTAAGTCTCAGTCTAGGTCTGTCGTTTTGCACCGCTTCTCTTTCAAATTTTGTAGGAGACTCTGCGTGACTGTTATGGCAAGGTCTTACTCCGGCTTCTCTAAACATGTCCCTGAGAGATTGTCCTGTAGACTTTTCTTCAAGGATAGGTGCGTGCTGGGTTAGCGCACCATCATGCTCATGCGTTGGTGACTTTTCTTCTGTCTGTCGCAGTTCTCCGGAGATACGAGATTCGCCAACACCTGAATCTCTTACTTTGTCTTTAATACGCGGGGTCACTGGAGTCGACGACTTGAAACTTCTGTTCCTTAGACTTTCTTCCTTCAGCTCCGCAAGCTTTTCTTCTATTAAAGTCAGTTCTTTGTCCACGTCTTCCATTGCGCAGCTATCTCAAGGTATCCCACCGCTGCCACCAAATTTTATGTAACGTGCAAGGGAGGTCACTGCCTGTGAACCCCCGCAGGCTCGTACCCGTGATAAAAACGGATAGCCTTGAGATGCTGCAAATATGTACAATGCGCAGTCTTAATCACTTGGTACTGCGTTATATAAGGTCTTTACTGGTAGCGAACAAGTGACACTGGCAGGGAAGTCCACACACCAGCGCACTTCCACAAGACAAGCAGGGATGACCGCACACTTGCCTTGCGCAGTGACAAGCAGGGATGACCGCACACTTGACACTAAGACGGTTCTATAACAGAGACACTGGCAGGGATGTCCGCACACCAATGCTCTACCACAAGATGCAGGCAGGGATGTCCACACACCTGATCTTGCGCAGCAACAAGCAGGGATGTCCGCACACTTGCTACTTTAAGATGCCAATCACAGAGCAGGGATGACCACACACTCTGTCAAGTAATAAGCAGGGATGACCACACACTTACTACTTAAAACAGTACAATATAAGCAGGGAAGTCCGCACACTTATATGTACACACACAGGTTTGTCAAGTTTTACCTCTAAAACCGACTCTCGAATGATTGGCAGTAAAAACCCTATATATCCCAAATACCATCTATAATAATACATAGTGATTATTTATTTACAAACTAATTAAAACACTAATCAAGCTTGCAGTCAATAAATCTTTATCAACCCAACTAAAGTAATATACAATGATTATAATTGATAACTTTAATTCAAATTCAACACTAATTAAGTATTTATTTTCAATGAATAAGATAAGTAATTAATAATAACAAGGGCGATAACTTTCGCTAAAATAAACATATAGGAAACAGCTTTCCGTTTCACTTGTTTACAATCTTTTTGCAACTGACAGCTATAGTTCTTTATCTAAACTGTTAATTTCAATAAAAAAAAAAAAGAAAAGAAAAAAAAGGCACATTTCAAGTAGAGCTAAAATGAAAGCACAAATTCATACCATATAAATCCTCCTTAATTTTTGTGAAGATTCTAGTGTACACTCCAAGCTTGGGAACTAGGTCATCCAGGACTTTGAAGGCGATCCTTATTCTCTCCTCATTTGGTACCCCTCCCTTAGGGGGATTCTCAACACACATCAACTCATAGTTTTTAACTTAAAGAGAACATACATATTGTTTGATTTTTAAGCAATTTTAAGCACACTTTATGAGGTAATTTAATTAATATGGTAATGCTTTAAACTATAACCAGTTATGTGGACCAGTACATTTTATGGTTATCAAAATAACACAGTTGTTGAGTAGCTAGAAGCCTATAATAGATAGTTCCCGATGCGCCTCATTTTAACAAAAGTTACTTCCCGTTGACCAGCATATAGGAGGTCGACTTGGTGAGTTTCCCTCTTTGTCTTACCAAATTTAAGAAAATAAAGCAGAAATATTTGGTGGAAAATCTTTTTTGAATATTTTTTTTTAAATGAAGAAGGCTTCAAAAAATTTATATCTTCAGAAAAATAATGATTCCTAATTCAAAATCGCAAATATAAAAATTTAAAATTGCATGCATGGTTAAAAAACGAAGGAAAATGAGCATTTGGACCTCCAGTATGGCAGCCAACGGGAAGTAACTCTTGCTAAATTTAGGTCAATCGAAAACTATCTATAACTGAGACTTTTATGTAACGAAAAGATTCTCTCTACTTTACGCAAAAAATCCATATATTTATCTCCAATGAACTCTTATTAGGATAAAAGGAATATATGCATGTCATATAGAAATAGTGGATCATCGATGTGCAAATTAACCATATGCCACTGAATTTCTACAAGATCCATCAGTACCCTCGAGTGCCCAGTAGTCGTGCTCTTAAGAGAGGATCAGTGCTTAGTAAAATTTAGATGAAAATTATGGTTATTTCTTCTGATATCTTAACTTACCGTGTAATTTTCTAATTTTCTTGTTATGTAACATATTTCTAAGCGCTTTATTAAATTTAATATCGGGGCACGAAACAAGTGGATTTTTCGTCGGCCATATTTGTTTTGGACCAGTAGTCGTGCGCTCGAATGTAGCAGCAAATATTGGGCCAAGAAAAATGAAAACAAAATAAAAACAAATTTCAGGTGACTAAAATGTTATTCTTCAAGGATCAATTCAATCATGTTTAAGAATTTATTTGATTTGATTAGGTTTACGATTGTTTTTCTAAAATAAGTCATAAGCTAGTGTTTCATCACTCTTTATTTACACATATTTCTACGTAATAATTACGTATTTCAGTATAAGGACTATACCATTTTTATGAAGTCATCTTTTAAAATTCTTGACAAAAGGAAAAAATATCAAATACACAGCGACCATCACGTATGATTATGCTAATTAGCCATGTGCTCGCTGTGTCCATAGGTGGCGCTTCCGTGCAGGTAGAGTATATTTTTAGAAACTTTAAAAAGAGTATTAAGAAAATGGCGGCTTTTATTGATGCTTTTGCTTATTTAATGAATTAATTAATGTTTACTCCGCATATTTAACTTATTGTTTTAGGGTAGGCACTTCCTTCTCTCTTCTTCTGAAAATCACTTGTTTATGACGTAATATAATAGCACGTGACCAACTTTTGACAACAAACAAAATGGTGCACGACTACTGGGCACGCACGACTATAGGACCTTTGACCATATACGTGCATTCACATTCTAACATTTAATTTTAATAAAATTAATATACATTTCACTTAAATAAATTGCAATATCAAGGACCTATATAGTAACATACTTATATACTTAGTATATAGGTCTCTGGCAATATCGATGATGTTCTAAAAATATCAAATAAAATGTCCATTAAGTACCAGATATTACGTTTAATCTCCTACAGTGAATGCGTCTGAGGACATTCGGGAAAGAGCGCGAACCTGCTACCTGACTACGACGGAAGCAAAAGTTCCAACATTATGAACATACACAAAAAACTGCAAACCTTCAGCAAAACTGCTGTCAACAGCCTTAGAAGACTTTTTTGAGCTCATATTTTGCCACAGTTATCCTCGCTTAGAGTCAAGACACTGTTACCAAGCAAGCCATTTTGTGTGTAAT
This sequence comes from Saccostrea cuccullata, assembly GCF_032062105.1. Taxonomy (NCBI): domain Eukaryota; kingdom Metazoa; phylum Mollusca; class Bivalvia; order Ostreida; family Ostreidae; genus Saccostrea; species Saccostrea cuccullata. Next base: position 130,277 of record NW_026919846.1, read on the forward strand.
TGTTAAAACCAATATCGGTGGGAGACAGACATCTCGGTCCTACGACAACTCGATTCGTCACACCAGACAACTCGGCCCAGTCAGGTGGACCCTAGATCACGTACACGTTGGCTCACTCCGGTCCAATAAAAATTAATTGATTATTTATTTATTTATTTATTTATTTATTTATTTATTTATTTATTTATTTATTTATTTATTCATTCACTCATTCAAACAAAAAGTGAAATGGAGATCACTCTATATGGGTGATACTGTACTTGTAATAGACGATTGTTTCATTTCTCTATAATATATTATTTTTTGAGGAAAAGGCTTTCATATGACCATCTATAAGTAAAAGTTTTGAATATATTTTTTTTCTCACGATGCCAAATGCTGGACACATGTAGTCGTATTATTTCTCTAAATAAATCTGATCAGTCTGAACTTTTTTTTTATTTCTTGTCAAAAATACCCCATATGTAAAATTTAATTAACTTTAAAAAAAAATCTTTCTCAATTTACAAGTGTATACTAGTATTATATCTTATCTGAATGTTATCGTACTAGCTGACCAGTATCTGTCTTCTTCATTGTTTCTCTGAACTTATACATGTAAAATTTATTCGATTACGGGAGCATAAAAAAAAACAACAAATGTTTATTATACCCCCCCCCCCGCTTGAAAAGCGGGAGGGTATATGGTAATCGTTAATTCCGTCCGTCCGTTTGATATTCCGTCCGTCCGTCCGTCCGTCCGTCTGTCCGTCCGTCCGTCCGTCCGTCCGTCTGTTACACTTTGGGGTACCCATCTCTTATCCGCAACTCCTCTCATACCACTGAATGAAATTTGATGAAACTTTCACATAATCTTTATTACATATTGCCATTATGCACCTCCTATTTTACTTTTTGATCCGACACATATTTTGGGTTTCCCGGCCACAGGAAAACATGGACTTTTTCACCAGTTATAACCATATGGGAGGCGGGGGGTATCATTTAGTGAGCTCATCGCTCACAGTACCTCTAGTTTATTTTGCAATGATTCATATTACCCAATAACTGAGTGAACATTGGAGAACAAATAAACCAAAAATTCTTTTATTATAAGTTGTGATTTCACAAATGAAATAATATATCATGACACTCAAAATCAATACACACATTTCAACTAATATTACATTTTAATGACTTTAAATGTATGTACATACATAAATAAATAGTACTAGAAATTCATTGAATACATTATCAATATACAGGGGAAATCTGTTTGAGAAGTAATGTACACGTAAGTCGTACTTTCTTACATTTAAAACATTATACACTTTTTTCTGTGATATTAATAGCATTTGAAGTTCAAGACTTGCATGGTTTGTAAAACTTTTTTTTATTTAATATTAACAGATTCCAGTTTTTGAAGCTGATTCTTACAACTTTCCTGCTTACTGGAGCTAATGCAGAATCGGGCACAAAAGATTTCCTCAACAAATTCAAAACGTATAATGAATTGTGTCGTGGAATGGGCTTCAAAGGAGTTAGTAGTAACTGTAAAGGACACGAAAGAGGTACAAATAACATGCATGTGTATAAGCATCAAAGAGGGGGAGGGAGGGGGGGGGGGGTCGGGGGTCCTTTTTCAAACATTAATTACCTTTTCCTATATATTGAAAGTTTTTTTAACAGCCCCCCTTACCCCTTCGTTGACCAAACTCGCAGGGATGATACACTATATGGCTTGCATCATTTGCTGGATCTGACCTAAATTTTCCAGATTAGTTTCATATATGGATATTTTACTTTAAAAAAGATGTCAATGCATGGAAATCTAACGACCAAGCTCTATGATAACCGTGATCACTTTAACTTTTCAACCACCTTCCCTTTCTTTTGCAGCAATATTATACATTTATTGCATGATAGTGAGGGAAATATGAAGACTTATTCAGCCAAGAAAAATCATATTCCCCGAGGGCTTCGCCCGAGGGGAATATGATATTTCTTGGCTGAATAAGTCTTCATGTTTCCCGAACATTCATGCAATGAATTGTTTATTATACCGAAAAAAGCAAAACCTTTGAAATAAACATACACTTTCACTGTCAACGTAATGTTACTATAAAACCGGTACCCTTTGGTCAACACATTGTCATCAGTTTTGTGACGTAAACCAGGTTATTGTGACGTCTACTACTCTCGGGAGTTTTCATTCAACGAACGAGAACTATATTGCGGGAAAATTCACTAGGTGTTCCGAAGAGGTGGAATTAGCCTGGTTCCCGAGGCCTTCCGATGTGTGCACATCGGAAGGCCTCGGGAACCAGGCTAAGGTGGAATATGATGAAAAGCGTGCCTACGACGGGAAATATGAAGTTTTACGGCCCGATCACGTGATAACGTAGAACCAATCAGATAACGCGTTGTGTAGAATATTTATAATGAGGTATAATAAACCTTTATCACATGCATACATTGTTTATACATGTATCTCTCAGTCGATTTGATACACAAGAAGATGATCTACCTATGTACAACTTCTAAAACGAAGCAAATTATTGATAAACAAGTTGATGAAACAAGAGGATCAACAGTCTCGTTTAAAGTCACCATTTCGTAAGTTCTATGGTCGATACAATGACCTTGTCAGCAAATACAATTTATCATTGAGTAAAATGCCGATTTACACTTTACACACTGAATTGATCATTTTCCTTTTATTTCCCGATCATGACAAGAAGCGCTCGGCGGGTGTGAGGGGATGCTCACTCCTCCATGGCACCGGATCCCACATCTGATGTTTTGGAGGTCCGTGTTTTCATGAATAAGATATCATATTCATAATCTAATAAAAACTTAAAATAATTAAACTAATGATCAAAGAGCAAGTATAATTTTTCTATCTACCGTGTATTTCATCTTTTTTCAACCGAATTTCAATTTGAAAAGTTCTGAGCTTAATTTAAATCGTCTGAAAATGTTAAACTTTTTTCCCTGAATCGGCATGATTGTCTGAAAAATGTAGTTAATTTGTAAATAAAATGCATGACACTTTATATTTGAAAACTCCTGTCTATAATGAGCTCCATGTTTGACATCGGAAATTTTTATTGCAAATGTGATTTAATAATTTAATGACAGAAACATAAATCATTTATAAACTTATATTATTCATATTCGCGATGGAAATTTTTTTTATTAGTTTTGATTGAAGCAAAATTGATTTATTGTCGTCCTGTACAATAATGATTTCTAATATAAAACTGTATGTTCGGTCGTACAGAAATATTTATTCCGAAACATTTTTAAACTTTATTTTGTGCTTATTGGTTATAAGGGTTTAATAACATACAAATTAATCATAAAAGCACATTTTACCAGAAAAATAAAATTCTCAGAGATACAGCTCATATTGCTTTAAGCTTTTGATATAAGAATGATGTACTAAAAAATCAGTTTAATTTGTATTTATCATTAAAATATTTTTTTAAACAATCAAAATTACAATAATATAACATACTGCAATGTGGGGGTATTTTAAACCCCCCTAATTTGGGTAAATTAAAATATAAATAGTAGCTATTTTCTTTCAATAGATATTATCTCATTTCATGCCCGAATGGAAAGTCATATGCAGAACCTCGGAAATAATGCCGTAGTGGTATTTGGAACAGTTACTGAAAATTCTGGATCCACCTATAATGGTAAGACAGGAAAATTCACGGCGCCTCGGGATGGTATCTACTCATTTACATGGACCATTCTAACACAACGTGGGAAGATGTTTAATACACACATTGTACTGAATGATAACAGTAATGTCATTGCGTACAACCATGCCGACGGAAGGAATGGGAGTCAGACTTACTCATCTGGATCCGCCACAGCCATTATCAAAATGAAAAAGAATGACAAGGTCTGGATAAAAACGAATGGAAAAGAAGGGGAATACGCTTATGCTGATTGGTCTTCATTTTCTGGTTTTAAATTGTAATGATTGTAAAGGAATTATGAAATAAAAACTATATACTTGGACTTTGTAAAAGATTTTCATATTTAAATATTCCACCGCAGAATGTTTCTTTAAACTGAGCTTGACACGACATTAATAAAAGTGAGATCATCAATGAGATCAAGGTTAAAAAAGGTCAAGGTTAATCAACGTGGATAAAGTTGAAATACTTTAATATTTGGGTATCATCACATTAAGGTATGACGAAAATATATTCAATAAATGTTATATATTTGAAACCCAGCTATAACATTCATTATGGATAGATCTAGATCACAGTTAGCATTAACATGTTCTGTAGTATACAGACGAGCGTAAAAACATTCTGATCTCCATTTCTGAAGTTAATTCAAAGAATACTGTAAACCAACTTTTTTTCGCGTGCGAGAAATTTTCGCGTCATCGGGAATATTTCTCGCTCCGAACCAGTCATTAAAATGTATAAGTCTATTAACACCAGAACAAAAAAGGCTTGATCGCAAAAATTAATCGTCGCAAAGTAGCTCATCCTTAGTAACCCGCGAAAATAAAGTCGTTGTGAATAAAAGTTAGTTTACAGTAGTTAAACTGCATGGTTTCCAAATCTGTCCCGTACTCTTTTGTAGACAAGGTTATCCATAACACTATTCCCCTTTTCAAAGCAGACCTGGAACATTTTTACAGATAAGATTAAATACATTAAAAAGGCCGACATTAGCTCTACAATTTCTCAATTTCGTTTCAATTTCTTTTTAAAAAATGATTGACAAACATGTTGTCCTCAGTTGTGACTAGTTTTATAGTGATTTTAACCATAGGTTTACAAAAATATTCACAAATAAGGTGTTTTATTTTCAAAAATATTTTTTATAAAAAAATTTAAAAAGTCTAACAATCCTTTCTGTACATATTTTATTAGATATTAATATGATACATTCATTTACTGCAAACTTTTAACTTGAAAACATCTCATTTTCTTTGGAAAGATACAAAAAAATCATATAAGATAATTAAGAGCTATAATATCGACCTTTCAATGCTAAAACCCTTGTTTTAAAAGGATGACTCAAAGATCTATAAAATAAAAATTTGGTGTGGCATTCCACCTTAAATACAAATAAAACAAAATAAAGAGAAAATAAGATACAGATATTTATTGCAAACATTCAACACTACAATCATCGGATTTCCTGAGGGATCATGATGAACTTGGAATTCCATGTTAGGGTCTAACAATCTCAGCATTGATATACATTCCATGTAATTATATTCAATAGTGAGAAAGATCCTCAAAGCCAACAAAATTAAGTTCCCGAAATATGAACACTTCTATAATTCATAAACTGGCCCCCTCAATACATATTATATATTCCACTATCTTAAGCAAAGCTAAATAATATTTAGTCCTTTCTATATGTGTTTAGTTAATGTTTCAACAATGTTGTACACATTTTTTTTCCTTTTTACTATATAAGAATTAAAACACAAAGATAAATTGAAGACTAACAATGTAAGGTTGAAAATGCGGAAGATTCTTATACATGTACGTATGAACCGTACTCAATAGGGTCTGTACCAACGTAAAGATATAAAACTGATAACCAACACTATACGTGAGAAAGCAGCAGTGGTACTATGGCATAGGTAATCTATTGTGCACTTTGTGACAGAAGCGCGATTTTTGACACAGATATAGACATTTATATTATAAAGTAATCGGGATTTTGGGCCGTTACAGAATCAGGTCCTGTCAGCCATAATAGCCATTTTACAAAATGGCATCTCGAAATTACCGTTATGATTGTAGTTTTCAAAAATCTTTCACGGTATCAACGTTCGAATAATGGTTTAAGATAATAAAAATATTCTCTGAATTATCAATAAAAAAAGGGTTTGTGCTTTAGATAAAAAATACTTGTACGAAGTCACTTTTTCATAAGTGAAAACATGTAAAATAATTGGTAACAGTCAAAACTATATGCATGCCTATACCTCAATTAATATTGAGATTATATCTTCAACAATTTCCCTCCAATATTTCTATCTAAATAAAGCATGGAACAAAATAAACTAGAAGTCTATTTTAAAAAAGACAATTATTTGACCTTTTTGGCACTAAAAAAAATAATATCCAAGAAAACAATTTTATATAATCTTCAACTCTTTGCTGAAATTAAGCAGATGATTCAAAGATATTATAAAGGTCCAGACCAAAATCTGCTCAAAAGCTAAGTATCGGACCTCCTTAACACAGTATGCTCAAGATTTCATTTGAATTCAATATCAAAGTCTATTCTGATCTGTTTTTGTATGTACACCAAGTGGTGCATTTTTAACTAGTTCCAATGTGTTTGATATTCCTAGGTACTGGATCTAGTTCCAATGTGTTTGATATTCCTCGGTACTGGATCACACGAAGGTCTGATTACCAGTAAAATAATGACTAATAAAACCATCCAGAATAAATAGTTTGTCAAGGGAGCCTCATGATACATTGTTAAATATCTACATGTGATGTCAAAAAATCATGTTTGGTTCTAAGATGACGAATACAGCCTTCAGATAACACCAATGGACAAGCTTCATTCCTATGCTGAAACAAATATTTTAGATTTCCATAAAATTGAATTATTTGATTAAAGATATGGAGAGAAGACTCACGTCACATCTGACAGGATATTCAAATCCTTCTCTCCTTTGACTTATTTTTGTATTCTGTGTTGTTTAGGGGTTTTGGCGATGCATAGAAATATGACCGCACCGAATAAAGACGTTCTTTTACTTACTTCCATAGATTTATCTTTTCCCATTCTTTTCGCTCTTTCGGCAGGTTTTAATTCAAAATTGTCTATAAGCTCCATAATATCTAGAACTAAAACGTCATTCATAATTTTTCAAAGTGAGTGCTCCATAATACGAGGGCTGTTCAATAAATAATGTCCTCGGTGCTCGGAAAGAAGCAAAAGACGCTTTTTAATAATCAAGCCCTCATTATTTTACTTATTAATCTCTTTTTATTAAAACACATGTCAGTAACATTTTTTATCTAATTTCTGAATGTTTCTAGAACTCATTTTTGGTATTGATCCTTAGTATACCTGAAAATTGCAGATCCAATGATTTCCTAGACTTGTGTTTCTTCTTTATTAAAGATGTTATTTCAAGTTTGGAAATAGAAACAAGTCAAAAGGTCAAAGATCTGGGGGATATTGTTAATGTGAATAAATATTAACCATCTGTTCATCTTGAAAACCCCTTTAAGGTATCACACCGGTAATTGTTTTCACTATATAATTCTATATAGAATAAAAATCGTTAAAAATCAGGTATTAGTTTACATGAAAAAATATTTAGCAGGAGGTGTTAAACATTACCTGTCACATTAGCTGACACCAAAAAACAGGGTACCCACACGGCATTTTCGGACTTTTTCCATCTGCAAACAGAGCTACCCTCAAATCCACGTGTTTTCACTTTGTTTATAAACACCTCGAGTGCATCACAGGAAGTAGCCTCCTATGCCCTGAAAAAAATAGTTCCTGTCAAAAACCTTTATTTATTCACAAAGTACATAAAATTTACTAGGCACAGGTACCAAAGTTGTAAAAATGGCTTGAAAGAAAATAGAAAAACGCCTCAAAAGAAAAGAAAATTTATTTTATATATATGGACCTTCAGGGCGTGCGGGTTTGGACGCTGTCTTGACGAGATTTAATGTAGTGGGTTCCTGATTCTGGGTCCTTCCTCTAGTAAACCTTGCGATTTTTTTGCAAACAATTTGCTCTCTAGACTCCTCCAGAAATTAAACTATCACCTCGATTACGAATTTGAACAACAATACCACTAATATTTAAGAAAATTGCATATTAATACTAGTATGTCTTTGTGTTCTTGCAATTCTTTGTTCTCGCCAGACCTTCGCTGTTTTTGTCAAGTACATCTTATGGTAAATTTTGTTTTGAGGATTTTAAGCAATAAATTCAAGTTCCAGTATATTTTTGAATATAAAAAAAACGCGGATAACTCCAATTTACTGATATTTAAAAAAATGTTAAGACCTTCGTACACGCTGTCGTTTTCACTCATTTTTCAAAATATAGAGTGCCCTTTGAGTACTAAGCTTTTTTTTTCGTCAAACGTTTCTTGAAAACAGTGTAAACTATTCCCGATATGATGTCTATCAAATTTGTTATGTGTCTTAAAGTCAATCCTACATCATTGAAATTTGGCAAACAGTACATAAGTTGTTATAATTTTTTGTTGGCAAGGATGGTACCTATTTTTGATACCTATAATATATATTTTTATCATTGAAATCCACCTGCTCATTTGTCTATGAAACAGGCATTGATTGCTGTAAATGTCACATATATCAGTGAATATTTCTTTGGAATTTTAACGAGTTTTCTACAACTTTGGTGAAGCTTTTAGTTTCACCCTAATTTGCCAATTCTTTACCATTCATTTATAATGCAATGTCTCGAATAGCCCTTGTTTCCCAGCTTCTCACAATGAAACTATGTGATGAAAAGTGGTCACATAAACTGTTATAAATACATTAAAGATTCAATTCAGATACAGTTCAGGACATTCAGGACATTATTTATTGAACTGCCCTCGTACCTACAACCTATTGAAATGTCATTCTTATTTTTTCAAAGTGATTGCTAAAGGCGTGCACACTTGGAATATGCATGATATTGATTACGATTAATTTCTCTGAGGTCATCATGAAATCCTTTATTAATCTCTGGTCCAGCTATCATTTACCTTCTACCTGAAAAAAGGTGATTAGTCACTAGTAATGAAAGCAGTTTTTTTGTCATTCGTGATATATGCAATCTTAATTATTGTATGTATATGATCTATGGGAATAACAGAGAACAAATTTTTGGTGAAAATACTGAATAGAAATCAAGTTCAAAGGTCCATCGGAACAATACAAAATGGAGAGCATTCGGTAAATGCGGCGTCTAAAAACATCAACGTGGAATCAAGTGACAAGGTGGAGTAAATCTGTTGATCGGTCACACCTGCCGCGTGCTCCTTGTCTTGATCTGGAAACGGAAAAATCCATAAAAATTAGTCGATTAACAACTTGCTATAAAAGTCAGAGAAAATAACCTCATGACCTCTTTTTGAAAACTCATTAAAGCCTTATCAATTTTTTAAAATGATATATTATATAACGAAATCACAATTTCTTTATATCGAGAGTATACATAATTTCCTATAGATCCTACACGTAGGTCTGAAATGTGATTTAAAGAATTTAATCTGTAAAGGAAATTAATATTTGTTCAAACTTTAAACAAATTTATGTTTTATCGCTATCAGAAATCGCTTAAACAAATTTTATTTAAGAACTTAAATAATACTTGATTAAAAATCAGCACTAATTTTTATTCAAAGCTATTTTATATCTACGAGTGTAAATTATTGAATTTTATCGTACTAGTCTTTTGTCTTGCATTGTTTTCATATCAAAGATAGTATATGTATATTAAAATATAATAGGTAAAATAAATACAATATATGTACAAGTATCTTCTGCATGTGTAAATTTATATATATGTAATTAATGGAAAAAGTGACTTATAGGTCCAATGGGTCAAGTACAGATTCAGTTTGACGTATTTTGTTTACAATGTAAATTGAAATGTCTATAAGCACAATGTCTCTATAATAAATGATTACTTACTTACTTAGTATATATACACTGTGTTACATTTACTCTAAGACATGAGTAAAATTCCTACATTAAAAGAAATAATAATAAAAAGATTATTTAGCAATGAGGCACTTAGACTTAATATTCACAATAACTGAGTGAACATTGCGAAACAAATAAAAAGAAATTTTTTTATATAAGTTTTGATTTTCACATATTATATTATTGAAATAATATATCATGACAGTCAAAATCAATATATAGCAGTATATTTCAACTTATATTACATTTTAATGTCCTTAGATATATAAACATACAATATATAAAGAGTACTTGAAATTTGATTGAAAGAAGGAAAATCTTGTACAATCTACTAGGAAAATCTGTTTGAGAAGCAATGTACACGTGAGTCTTTTTTTCATACATTTAAAACCTTATGATTTTTTTTTAAATTGAACAATTTCAATGGATCACTGATAAATTTAAGTAATTATTTCAATATTGTAACAGATACCAGTTTTTGAAGCTGTTTTTTGTAAGTCTCCTGCTCTCTGGGGCGAATGCAGAATCAGGTACAAAAGCTTTCCTGAAGAAATTCAACACGTATAATGAAGTGTGTCGTGGAATGGGCTTCAAGGGAAATAACTGTAATGGGCGTGAAAGAGGTAACATGTTTGTCAATAAACAAAATGATAAGCAGGCACGCAGGGACGGGGTGGGGACTTGTTTTTTAAGCATTAATTCAACCTTTATAATGTTGACACCTCGCCCATATTTTGTTAAAGTAATGTCTATGCAGAGTAATGTGATAATGTATGAATAAAATTTGGTTAAAATTGGAACACACACCCTCCCTCCCCCTGCAAGGATTTTGGAGTACTTTCTTTGTTTTTTTTTGTAGGGGGCACCCCTTTTTCAGGTAAGATAAAAAAGATATTCGCCCCCTTTCAAAAACGATACAACGTGTCTTATGTGCAAAAATTTGATTTATTTATAATGAAAAATATCCTGGGAGTATAAACTGAGAATCAATTTTTCTGGGATTTTGTCTATTTTTTTTTTCTAAAAATTGTTTATTTCGAAAGAGTTGGTTCTGAACCAAATTCGCAATATCAGCATGGAATGCATTGCCTACTGAGATTAGAAACCTTGACACTGTAAATGCTTTCAAAAAGAGACTCTCTAAAGGTGATTTTCCCTTAAAATATTTTTCTTATGGCGACAAAAAAAATGAATTCACTTTTAACCAGAATGAGACACAATGTTAGCCTCCTTAAGTCAGATCTGTTTAAGTTTAGACTTTCAGACATTACTCAGTGTTCTTGTGGATATATCAATGAAAACACTGAGCATTCCTTCCTCTTTTGTAAAAATTACAGAGAAATAAGAACAGAATTATTTCATACTATAGAAAATAACAAAGGAGAAATAGACCTTGACAAAATTCTTTTTGGGAATCCAAACTTGGGTCAACAAAATAATATTAATATTGTTAAAGCCGTACATAAGTATATTTAAAATTCGAAAAGATTTTTTGAATAGCAGACGTAACCATTCTGTATCCTTTACATCCCCTTCCCCATCTTTCGTTGCACTCCTATTCCCTTCCTTTCTTAGCTCTCTGCACCCTTTTTTCTTTTTGAATTGTAGATTTGTTTGTTGTTCATCATGTGTATATAAATTTGTTTTTTTTGTTTGTGTTGGAGAGGACATTCTAAGTTGGAAAAACTTGTGTCTGATCCAATTGATTATATCAAAAAAATATGTTTAAACCAAACAAAATTCAAATCCTCTGAAAAAACTGAATTTTAAATATTAAAATGAACTTATAAATAAACTGCATGACACAAACATTCACATTAGCATTATTTCCACCCATAGATATTATCTCATTTCATGCCCGAATGGCAAGTAATCTGCAGAACCTCGGAAGTAATGCCGTAGTGGTATTTGGAAAAGTTACAGAAAATTCTGGATCCGCCTATAATAGTAAGACAGGGATATTCACGGCGCCTCAGGATGGAATCTATTCATTTACATGGACCATTCTGACACACCGTGGGAAGACGTTTAATACAAATATTGTTCTCAATGATAAAAGTAATACCATTGGATACAACTATGCAGACGGAAAGACTGGAAGTAATACTTACTCATCAGGATCAGCCACGACAATTATAAAAATGAAGAAGAATGACAAGGTCTGGATAAAAACGTATGCAGGACAAGGGGAATACGCTGATGGTTATTGGTCCTCGTTTTCTGGTTTTAAGTTGTCGTGATTTTAAACGGAATTATAAAATAAATTTCATATGCTTGGACTTTGTAGAAGTTTTTCTGGATGAAGAAAGATGAACCTATCATTTCTGATGCTGGTAAATTTAATCCAAGATCAAAATTAAACCTTGAAAGATTTATTGATCCTGTTTCAGAACTCCACAGCAGCATGTTTTTCTTTCAAACTAAGCTCCACACAACAATTACAAGTGAGGTCAAGGTTATATGAAAGGTCAAGGTTGATAAATGTTAAGTTGAAATACTTTTATTTTTATGTATTAGCAGATGAGGTTTGATAAAAATATCTTCCATAATTTTCAAAACTGATCTGTAGCACTCATTCAATCAAGAAAATGAGGTCAAGGTCAAGAAAACAATTTATTTGAGACAAATAGATACTCATTTTAAAAAATTGACATGAAGGTTAAAAGAATGCTCAAAAGCAAACAATGTTGATGCATTTAAAAAGTTCTCATCATATATATCAGCATATGAAATTAATATTGAAAATATCTTGAATCGTTTTTTGAAACTGTTACAGAAGACGTATGTACAGAACATATTCATGGCACGAGAGGAAAAAAAATAGCAGTATAGATTTATTACTTTTTCTTACTAATCAATATAATTGTAGCGGACAGTATATAGGGAACTTATACTGCCTCGCCAGTGAGCTAGCTTTTCTGGTGATGCGGTAGAGTCTCCTTCTATTTCAGGCAAGTTTAGTAACGGCGAGCCTGTTTATCCCTTGGATGGGTGACCGCTTCATGTTACAAAATTGGTGGCAGCGATGTGACTCTGGTTGACTGGTGTACTGCTTCAGGAAGTCTTAGAGCTAGGACTTAGTGTCTATTTACAGACTTCGTGTCTGTCGACGGCAGTGGTTGCCGTATCTGAAGTCAGGTTCCGACCTACTTCAGGAAGCTCTAAGACTAGGACTTTGTGTCCAAGTACGGACTTCGTGTCCGGGAACGGTATTGGTTGCCATAGCTGAAGAGGCCCAGATACTCAGAGAGAACTCATGCTAAGCTTCGGGTCGAAGCTTCGCTGAGCGGGGGGAGTTGTAGCGGACAATATATAGGGAACTTATACTGCCTCGCCAGTGAGCTAGCTTTTCTGGTGATGCGGTAGAGTCTCCCTTTATTTCAGACAAGTTAAGCAACGGCGAGCCTGTTTAACCCTTGGATGGGTGACCGTTTCACGTTACATAATAAACTGCACAGATAAATAAATGACAAATCAATATATGTTAAATGAATTTACTAAATATCACTCATAGTCAATGGTATATCAACTTTTTATGCAAAAAAGAGTTGTGCATGTTATGATTATTATTTGAAAATACGTGCCACATGTATATAAGTTTTATAAATAAACACAGTCATATTTAAATTATTTTAATATGAAGTAAGCGTCTACCGCATTCCTTGGTTAAAGAAAAAACATATCAATTATACACTCACATCATCTAATTATTATATCTATACTGCAATCTTAACATCCTATTGTCGTCCAACATGCCATCACGGACCATGATTTGGACAAAACTAATTCATAAGTTCAAAAGGAATTATATTATTTTTTAAGTTCTATGATTCTTTTTCAGATTTTATTGCTTTTTCATGGCTCCCCGAAAGATAACGTGTAGCTGAAGTAAAGCAGAATGCATATGCTGTAGGTCGGCATTGTAGTTTATGGCAAGGTTAAGGAAGTACGCAACATACCTTACCTATTGTTAATTTTCGAGATATTCCTATTCAAAGTTAAAGTACCAGTGGATGTTTGACTTTTCAACTTTATGCACAACCTTTCCCCACGATAAATTACAGTCCATGCTTTTTGATATCATTGACAGCTGCTTGTTTTCAATAACATACAATAATGTTTTGAGGCAAAACTTCCTCAGAAGCGCTCGGTTAATACCTCACCTTGGGTGCCGGGAGCTACCTGGATCGGTATATTTATCAATATTCAATTTACAAAAAAACATGGTTATTTATCATTACTTACATTTCATTTTCACAAATAGACAGCTGCTTGTTAATAAAAATGGAACTTGTTAATTTACAAACTTTGTCATTGGTATTTGCAAAATTATTTTGTTTAAAGCATTCAGAATTTACACACAAGTACTCTGAGGTTGACATCAAACAGATGCTTGAGTTTCTGATTGACAATATCTATGTGGGTTTTGGAGACCGGGTCTTTCAACAGTCTATTGAAATTCCCATGGGTACCAATTGCGCCCCGTGATTAGCAGACCTATTTTTTTGTATTCATATGAAACATAATTTGTCCAAATCGTTAACATGAAAAAAAGAAAACACACGTTGCTGGCCTTCAACTCAATATATAGATATACCGAAGACGTATTGTCAATTAAAATGGTTATTTCCATTTTCATGGTCGATACGATATATCCCTATGACCATCTTGTGGAATGGTTGTGTAAAAAGTTGAAATGTCGTTTGTTTTAAAGCTGTTTATTAATGTGAAATCTTTTGATTTCAAACTTTCCAAAGTTCCTTGGAATTTTTAAGTAAATACATCTAATTTACGCAACTTTTTGAATACTATCATATTGTTGCACAGTACTCTTGAAGTTTCTCCTTAGCTACAGTTAATATCGTAGTGAGGGTAAAGAAAGAGGCTTGGTTGAACATTTACTGGAACCCGCTATGTATCTTTGTATCTTTTTGAAATTTTTGAATCCATTATACGAGGGTTGTTCAAAAAGTTCGAAGACTGGTGCAATAAATTTAATAATATATTGTCAAATCTTACAATTTTTATCCCAGAAATATCAAACAACAAAATTTAAATAAATGTTGAAATTTTAGCTTGACACCATGAATATTTATTAAATCATCCTAAAATAAGGAATGCATTATAAGATCACCCGACGCTGTCACAATTTAGTTTCATTTATAAAGCGTCATTGTTTCTTGAGGCCCACATTTTTTTTACATCATACTCTTATATTTTAGAGATTCCTTAAAATCCCTGTCACATTTCTAAAAACGACCAACGGCCGACGGGTTTTGAAGCAAAAGTGGGATTCTTCGGGTGACAATCATAGTTCATCAGCCGTTGTCTTGTCCAATTTTGAACTCTTTTTTGGCGGCCGACCAATTTTGTGTCCATCTATACAAATTATAATTTTTTTTTCTGCGTCGGTGACTGATTTCTTCAATTGAAGTTATCCGTCGACCAACCTTAGATCATCGTCGGACCATCGGCAGTCAGTTTATTAAGTCAGTCGTTCGTCTTTCGAAAATAAGGATGTTCAAAATTCCGGCCGACGGTAAAAACCAAACTGTAGACCAGAGCTCGATGATCGGGCGACTTGTGAATATTAAACATATTAAGGATGCATAACACAAACAAAATTTTGATGCATGGATTGATATATATTTTTTGAACGGTAATATCATAAAACTAGATGCTGTCATGAGACAGTACTACCCGCACTAAGGTGTTTGCCTCTAAATGCACACTCCTTCAAATTGGGCTTTTTCAGGGAAAAAGTCAATATAATTCAATAGTTTACATTATACATGTATTCATTAAATTGAGCATAATATGCTCAGGTGACCATGCGACCCATGAGCCTCGATCCTATAGGTATTTCATATATCTTAATTCATTACCGGTGGAGTTTTATGAAGAGACTTACTTTTACATTCGACAGCTCACTTGGACATTTAAACCTGCGTCATGTACGGAGGTACGGAATTGAAAATAGAAAATAAAACATCTCAAGAGGTGAAAGTTATGTATTCGGGGCTTAAAATAATTTATCAAACAAAAATTATAATTGATGGTAAAATAAAATTTATTTGGATACTTAATTCATTAGAATTAATATATCATTTAATTTTAAATAACTTAAGAAATGAAATAAAGAAGAAGGCAAATTTTGGTAAGAAAACTCGGCAGACGTTAGTCAAGACTTGAAGGGAGGGTGTTGAGGGTAGGAATGTTGCCGTTTTCGTTCTCGACAACGTAATATGATCTTTGAAATAGCCTGTTATCATCTTTTTGTTAAATATTAAGATCAATATTTTTTCACAAAAGAGCTACCGTATATTTTCCTGTTGTAAAAGTAAGCCGTCAACTGTAAAAGTCAATGTCTTCGCAAAAGTCCACCAGTCTGAAATTAAACAACAGAATTTAATTAATGATGTAAATTAGGATTGATTAAGGGGGATATAAATTTTTGGCCCATAATTGGAACTTTTAATTAAAATCTATTTTCTCATATAGATCAACAACAAATAATATTATTCAATTAGTGTAAAGCGTTTTTGATGATTTTTTCAAAATGTACAAACATTTTTTTTATATTTGATTAGGCAGAAACACCTGCCATATACCCAATCAATTTAGTCAACCCCCCACCCCTCTCCCATCAACATACACACAAACACACCCTATTTGCCTGTTTTTGGAAATAGGCCTATCTTATGGCAAAGTTAATATAAAACATCTTTTGCAAATGAATTTGTTCTTGTACTATATAAATGTATCTGAACACCTGCATCACATTGGGCTTGCGTCACGTACAAAACTTAAGTACTAGTTTTACCATTATCATTTTCAGATTGTACTGCACGTGCAGTACTAGTGTGGTGTAGACATAAGTGCATGTATGTCAGTAGGAATTATTTTGTGTTTTAATTGGATTATATTTCATGACGTTGACGGGACCTATGACAGTCGGTAAGTACAAGTTTGGTATAGATTTTGGTAAAATATTATTGTGGTTGTCCTGGAGGTACTGGACACGTATTGCCCTGCTACCTCCGATCACATTGGTATACGTCACAGCACCTGTCGTGACGTATACCTATCCTCGCTCTCTTTTGTGTTAGAAGCTGCAGAAAACGGACGTGTCTCTGTTAGCTCCGTCATTATTGTATTTTATATATTATAACTTCGGGCACTAATAAATAACGGATCATTTTATCATAGTGTGTTCTCTATTCCGCCATCACAGTAGATAATATAGAGAAAGGCTATATTGACGCTGCGACCCGAGATTTTTGTTTGGACAGCGGGATGCCGACCTAGCACGTTTTAGCTAGTGCCGTTGCCATCTTGGATTTTTTGTACTTTTTATTATGTAAAGTATTTTTGTAAGGTTAAAGTTTCTTGTGTATTTTGTATATTGTTTTATGCTTTTAGCGGATAAGCCGCGAGGTATTTTTATGTGTATTCACTAAATTTATCTTGTGGTTTGTGTGTTTGTAATGGACCGTGAGAGTAGCTCGTTTGGTCTGGGCAGGGGGGCATTGAGACCCGAGGAGGGCTGGTACGCTCGGGCAGGGGGAGTAGACCGGATGTGTCTGATAGGTACCCCGTTAGAGTGCAGTCCAGGGAAAGTCCCGCCTGTCAAGTTTGCCCTGAGTGTTGCTAGTACACCGATGCCCGAGGGGGGGGGGGGGAGTGCCCCGGATAATGTCACTCAGTATGGGGAGGAGGACATGTCACTCACTCAGGGAGCTATTTCAGAGGGTCCAGGTGACACACCCGGATGGTCCGCATTCTATTCCCTCCTCCAGGAACGACAGCATATACTGGAGGGAGCGATTCACCGTATCCAAGGGGAAATGAGTCAGTTCCGAGGGGATATTGGTCAGATTTAGGGTTATATTTCCCAAGTTCAGGGTGACCTTGGTACAGTGAACAGAAGGGTGGATACCGTAGGTCAGGATATGGGGGCCCTGAGGGGGGATATTGATGCCCTGGGGACCAGTGTGTCAGCGCAGCTTGGGTCTATGGGATCCAACATTGGGTCTATGGAGACAACTATGGGGGGCAATAAAGTTATATTACGCAATGTTGGCTGGTATGATGAAGGCTAGTCAGCCCAAGTCATCCCTACCCACGCAGGATATTAAAGTTAGTCAGCCAGTAGTGACTAGTAGCCAGTGGAGTTCTTGGGTCCCTAGCGCACTACCCAGATATCAGATGCCTGCAGTGACCCCAGTAGTGACCGCACCTGGCGGAGGGTCTATGTCTGTTTCTGTGGGTGGACACAGTGTAAACATGTCTCAAGGTAATTCCTTATCATCGTTTGGCAATGACAGTTTAGCCTTGGGATTTCCCGAAAACTATTACTTTGGGTTCATTCACGTTAGGGGGGGGGATTACCCAGTGCTTCCCAGCACGGGCCCACCGGTCCCGGGTCATGTTGCATGGTGCACCCGAGTGGGTACTTCCGCGACCGTGTCTTTAGCGTCCGCGCATGCTAGTGTTGCTAACTCGAGTGGTCAGGGCGCTGGCCACTATGGTAGGTTGGTTGGGTAGTCAGCTACATTAACAGGTAGTCCATCGCTCGTGCCTATTCATGGGGGGTTGCCTGGTGCCATACAGGTTCATTCGCTAATGACCACCAAGTTGCCAAGTTTACTTCCCGCTGGAACCTGTAGCTGTGTAAGTAAGAATATTCCGGCCAAGGTCAAAGAGGTGAGATATAACGGGGATGTTGAATGAGGTCCGTTCTATGCCAAGTTCTCCACTATCGCAGAAATTCATCAGTGGAGGATATGGAAATAACGAACAGTCAACAATCTCAACGTCCATTGAACAATATACAAAATAAGAGCAGAGCAAACACGGACCTCCGAAACATCAGAGGTGGGATCAGGTGCCATGGAGGAATGAGCATCCCCTGCCGACCGTTCACACCCGCCGTGTGCTCGTTGTCATGATCAGGAAATAACGGAAGGAATCCGTCGTCAATTCAGTGTATAAATAATGGACTAACAATTGGTATGAAAAATGTCAGTCAGCATTTCACTCAATGATAAATTGTATTTGCTGACAAGGTCATTGTATCGACCATAAAATTTGCGAAATGATGGTTTTAAATGAGACTGTTGATATCCTTGTTTCATCAACTTGTTTGTCAATAATTATCTCGTTTTTGAAATTGTTCCTACGTAGAGCATGCTCTTGCGTATCGAATCAACTGAGATATATATACTCCGTATGCAGGTGATGAAGGTATATTGCTGCATAAGTAAGGGAAGTTGACGATAGAAAAGTTAAAGTCATCACGTTTATCATATAGCTTGGTTGTTAGATAACCATTAGTGTCTTTTTCAAGTAAAATATCCAAATATGAAGCAGAAGTGTCGGACTCTGTGGTATCTTTTATCTCAAGCTCACCAGGATATATCGTGTCGACGTAGGAATGGAAATTATCATTATTAATTGACAATACGTCGTCGATATATCTAAATGTCGAATTGAAGGCCACAGCAAGTGTTTTCTTCTTTTCATGCATAAGATTTTGCATAAATTCTGCTTCATATGAATGATCCCGACTCTCTGTTTGCCCTAAGTCTTACGCTAGAGGTGGCACCTATTAAGTACTTTGATATCGACGAGGCGCGCTGTTAAGTTTCCGAGAAGTCGTTCTCCTGTAACGTGTTGAGGGGTCGTACCTGGTTGATTCCAGGATCTCGGTAAGGATTGATGTATACAATAAATAATTTTCCTCTTCAAAATGATTAGATAGAATGATTGGCCTGCAAATATATACAAATAGGGCCCGTCCCTTACTTACGGGAAAATAACTCTTGAATAGCACCGGACTGACATCAATATTGCCTTATTCAGGCTCGTAGTGTCAGTCACGTCCAATCTCCCAGTGATCAGCCTCCGACAACAGAAGATACTGAATTGTCCTTTTTCAGGACGCACAGTCATCCACTGCTATCAGAGACTTACACTGTCTAGAGAGGTCACCAGACAAGCCTTTGAGGGTTGACTTCCCTTTATGGTCGGCCTCTAGATAGTTAGTCACACAATACTTACTTCGTTATTGTGGCAAGCCTCCATCGTCAGGCAATCCACCTAGTATTGATAAAATAATGTGGTAAGCCTCAGTAGTACTAGGCCACCCAAACAAATAACCATATCGCCGAAATCTGCCTCTTCTTCCGTCTAGCACTTAGACAAAAAGGAACCTCGCAGCTTGGCTTCGCTTGCTTTTAAGGTCACATGATCAGCTTCAGCCAATAACAGATCCTCAATGGCCGACTTGCATAATTAGAATACACAAACCCATCAATTGTTACACTCCAGATGTAGGAGAGATTCGGTAAAGCTTCCCTTAGAGCCGCCTCACAGCTGGAATTTAATTCTATCTGCCAGCAAAGCGGACAGAGCTATTGAGCAATGGGGGGACTGAGTAATGGACACTGCCCAGAAAGCGTTTGGTAGCAGAACTTCACCGGAAGTTTTCCAAGAGCAAATAGTCGTCCGTTTTGCTCTTGGGTGTAATGACTGCGAGGCGGGGCAGCAGTTAATAAATAATCCCCCGGCGACTCTAGAAGAAGCGATTATACGAGTCAAAACTTATCAAATAATTCGCAGAGCTTTCCCTAACAAAATTACAAACAAATTTTAAATTTAAATACTATAGTTAACTATAGTTAACTACTATAGTTAACTATAGTGATAACTTTGACACTTTGAAAACTTTGATTTACTATAGTGATAACTTTGACACTTTGAAAAACTTTGACGAAAACTTTGACACTTTGAAAAACTTTATCGAAAACTTTGACACTTTGAAAAACTTTGGCAAAAACTTTGACACTTTGAAAAACTTTGACGAAAACTTTGACACTTTAAAAAACTTTGGCGTAAACTTTGACACTTTGAAAAACTTTGGTGAAAACTTTGACACTTTGAAAAAAACTTTGGCAAAAACTTTGACACTTTGATTTACTATAGTTAACTATTGTAAACTATAGTTAACTATAGTTAACTATAGTTAACTATATTATTTTTTTGTGAGGGTTAGCCATCCGGCCGAGAGTGGCAAGATCCCTGTCTAGAGACCGTCAAAATGACCGAAGACAGTCGCCCAATCCGGGCCATTATCGTGCCAGATCAGATTCTGAGTCTCAAGATCTTTGCGTCGCACGCAGGGGGTGCCCAGAGTCAAGGGACCGATTTTGCCTCTCACACAGAGACGGACCTGATCCGAGGGACCTTTGCGTCGCATTGAGTTCCCCTATGAGACCGTCGATAAGTTATAACAAAAGCACATCTATGAAAGATCGACGTGCCAGAAGGGACCGTTCCGAGTCTCCGGATCGGGGCTTGTATAGAACATACTATTCCAGCGACTCGGAGGACAGCACCCGAGGATCAAGTCCCAAGCGAGGATCCTCGAGGGATCCGTCATCAAATTGGGGACGTTCTCGTGCGCCGAGGCCAATCATATGTTTCGAATGCCAAGAGCCAGGGCACTTGTGTCGCGACTGCCCGATCCGCCAGCGTAGGCGTAGATCGGGGACCCCTATGTCTTGTCTTAAGTCGACGAGTAATAAAACTAAAGACAAACATAGTGCGTCAGACCGTGAGCCGAATATGAACGCAACCTATGTAATTCTGTCTGTTAGGTCCGGTAGTCAAGCCATCGGTTCAGGAGGGTGGCGTATCGCGATACGGATAGGAGGCCAACAAGTGAGAGCAACAATCGACACAGCAGCCGACATACCGATAATATCGAGCGAAGTTTACAAGTCTTTGAGGCCGCAGCCCGAAGTTGTAGGCGATACTAATGTTAGGCTAGCTGGCGAGGGAGCTGGAATGACCGCTTAGTACCTCGGGAGTCTTAACTTACGAATCGGGGATTATGATTTTGCTCACCCGATATACGCTTGTCCTCTGCAAGATGATATGCTCCTGGGAATTGATTTCCTGCGCAAGCATGGTGTAGAAATTTCATGTGAAGCCGGTACTTTAAGGGTCAAGGGCATTGACAGCACATATGCTATGAGTGTTGATGAGTCAGTACCAATACTCGATGCGGTTTCAGTCCGCAGAGTGCGTATTCCCCCGCACAGTGCCCAAGTTATCGAGGGTACCCTTAGTTCCAATATGCCAGAGTTTATGCTGGAACCAGCTAGCATATTTCCGCCTGGTATTGTAGCTTCGCAGACATACAACTCTGCAGTGAATAGAGCCAAGCTGTGCATCTTGAATTTGACAGACCGAAGTCATATTGTTAAGACTGGCATTAAGGTGGGGAAAGCCGTTCCCGCCTATCTAGTCAACGATACTAAGCCCACATTGCGTCGTGTAACCTTTGAGGGGGATAAGAACTATAACCATATCGCCCCACTCTTAGAGCAGTTAAACAAGACCCGCCTGTGGATGTCAGATCTCAGGCAGCGGAGCTAGTCAAAAAAATTTGACGACGTCTTTGCTGTTGATGACCTTGATCTCGGACGTTTTTTCCGAGATCGAACACCGAATAGACACCGGTAACGCGTCTCCCGTCAAACAGCGGATGCGACGCACCCCCGCTTATTTCAAGGGAAGGAAGAGGGTCATCTCGATAAGATGTTAAAAGCCGGAGTCATCCAGCCGTCTTCCTCGGACTGGGCGTCCGCCCCAGTTCTGGTCCGGAAGAAGGATGGCAGCGTCCGTTGGTGCGTGGACTATAGAGCCCTGAATAAGGTGACTGTCAAGGACACGTATTCTCTGCCACTCATCGAGGAGTGCATGGACACGCTAGCGGGAAACCGCTTGTTCTCCGAGCTTGACTCTAACGCGGCTTATTGGCAAGTTATAATAGCTCCGGAAGACCGGAAAAAGACTGCCTTTATAACAGAGTACGGCTTATTCGAATTTACTAGAATGGGGTTCGGTCTGTGTAATGCCCCCGCAACTTTCGCTAGGGCCATAAATTTGGTGTTGCACAGACTTAACCGGAAGATCACCTTAGCTTTCTTAGACGATATCCTAGTCCTAGGATCTTCAACGCAAGCTCACCTTGATAACCTACGATAAGTGTGAGCAATTCCGAGCGTATGGTCTCAAGTTCAAGCCTCGGAAATGCGAGATGTTTAAGACTAGGGTCGAGTTCCTTGGTAGAACCGGGAGCGAGCACGGAGTTGAGATGGGGGATAAGTACATTGAGTCAGTTCGTGACTGGCCTGTTCCTCGTGATATTAAGGGTGTAGAGCGTTTTCTCGGGTTCGCCAATTATCACCGTAGTTTTATCTCTCACTTCTCCAGAATTGCGGCTCCGCTGTATGCGGTTACCGGAAAAAGCGGTTTCCGGTGGGGCGAAGAGCAGCATAATGCTTTCGAGGAACTCATTCAGCTAATGACTAAACTTCAGTTCCTGCGATACCGAACAGTACAGGTCATTTCATCCTGGATACTGATGCCTCGGATCATGCCGTAGGCGGGGAATTAAGTCTGGGGTGGGAAAGAAAGAACAATAGGGTATGGGAGTGCTGTGCTATCCGCAGAACAGCGCAGGTATTGTACTACTCGTAAAGAGCTATTGGCGGTTATTAATTTTACAGGACAATTCCGACCTGCTGGGTCGCAAGTTCACGGTCAGGACCGATTACCATAGCCCGGTCTGGCTAATGAACTTCAAGCATCCGCAGAACCAAATCGCTCGATGGCTCGAAAAACTGAGTCAGTACAATATGCGGGTCGTACACCGCCCGGGAAAAAAACATGTCAATGCTGACGCGCTGTCCCGGGACATACCCGACTCGTGCCAGGGGTACTCGACGAGAATTAGGGTCGAAGACTTGCCGTGCGGCGGATGCCGGTATTGCCGCCGAGCCCAAGAGCGCTGGCATGACTTTAATACCGAAATCGACGATGTAATTCCTTTGTCCCAACTCTTTGACGAAAAGCCTGTGCCAGCGGAGAGTCCGTCCGCTGAGTGGGTTGAATGTGGTTCGTTAGATCCCACTCTTCGTCAGGCCATTGTTTCCAGTTCTTGGGATGATACTCCCTTGACTGTAAGTGCGTCTGCACTTCCCAGTTTTCAGATTAATGTCAGTGGGCTGTTGAGTGTAAATCCCAAGATTGAGACAGTTAGTCCTCAAGTCTGTCAGTTAACAGGTGACACTGCGGGAATTCCGCTATCCTCATACAGTTCCGCAGATTTAGCTCAGAAACAGAGAAAGGATGGAGCTATAGTATACCTGAGAGAGTACTTAGAGTCTGGGGCCTTACCTACCGAAAGCGACTTAATTATCTGCAGCCCGGAAGAGAAGTGCTAACTTCTGGAGCGAGACTGTTTTTATCTCGACGAGTCAGGTGTTGTTTGGCGAGAACCCGATGACTCGGATACGTCCCGTCGGCTCCTCGTGCCGCGGAGCCTACGATCATGCACTTGTGTCATGACATACCGTCCTCTGGTCTCCAGGGAATCCAGAGAACTAAAGAACGTCTTAAACAACAGTTCTACTGGTGGTGCATGACTAAGGAAATTAAGCTATATGTCGAATCTTGCGACGTTTGTGCGAGAAACAAGCGAGGTTCGTTGCCGAGCAGATCCGAGCTTAAGAGTTATCAAGCCAAAAGCCCGATGGAAAGGGTACATCTGGACTTTCTCGGGCCACTCCCCAAAACTGATAGCGGAAACGAATACATTCTTATGATGGTAGACAATTTTACCAAGTGGGTAGAGTGTATTCCGCTTCCGTCTCAAACAGCGGAAGTTTTGCCCGCTCCGCTATCAATGACTTCTTCTCTCGATTTGGCTATCCTTACGAAATCTTTACAGATCAGGACGGTATTTTCGAGAGCGAGCTATTTTGTAAGATTTGCGCCATGTTAGGGATACATAAAGCCAGGACCAAATCCTACCGTCCGTCAAGGATGGTCAGGTAGAGCGCTATTACCGCACTCTAATGGATGCAGTTCGCTCTTACGTCGATGGCGAGCCCAAGTCATGGGTTAAATACCTAGGCTGGAGCATTGCGGTCGGCGGTTTATCGCCATACCGGTTATACCGGCCGTGAAGTGAATATACCAGCAACCTTGATGTTTGCCCTACCGCCTTCCACGTCTTTTCAAAATGGGGAGGAGGGGGAGGTGGACAGATATGTACGAAACCTAGAGGAGAATGTTCAAGGCGCGTACGACATTGCCCGCAAGAAACTTAAAGTCGCGCAGAAGGCAGTGAAAAGGTCGCATGACATTAAGGTCCGTACTAACAAGTTCAAGGTCGGAGATTTGGTATACTGGCGCCGCAATGCGGGAAAAAAGGTAGAGTCAGTTTGGAGGGGCCTGGGGTCATAATTGAAGCCAAGTCAGACACAATATTCGTAGTCAAATCTCGGCGCGAGGTCAAGGTTATGCACCGTGACAAGCTTAAGAGGTGCGAGTCCAGGCAACTCCCTAAATGGTTAATTAATTATCAGAAAAAGTTGCCCGGACAGTCAGTAGCCCGAGATATGGATACTTCTCCTGTACATGACGTGGTTGCACCGCTGGGGACCGCGGACTCAGGAATAAGTCCTGAGAGCCCGGGGAGTGGGGGTCACTCAAAAGTTAGTCCCAAGCCAGCGGAGTCAGTAGGTCCCTATATAGGTACTCGTAAGCGGGTTAGGGAAAGACAAGATCAGCCCTTACAGCCCAAGTCGCCCAAAAGACCTAGAGCCAGGGGAACTGAAACCAGAAAATATTGTGTTTGTTTGCAGTATAATCCCAAGGGGATGATGGTGCACTGCGACAGCTGCCAGCACTGGTTTCATCCTGGGTGTGTGGGTATTAGTGAGGATTTTGCTAAATCAGTACCTCCATATATCTGCCCCGAATGCAGTCCTGTCGATGTTGGTCGCGACTAGTTTGGAGGATTATGTGATGTCATGTTGCTATTGTTATTCAAAATCCACTGAAGAGCCGAATGGCGAAAACGCTTTGGAATAAAATGTGATCATCTTTTCCAAACTCTGGATTATTTTTCTATATGTACATACCTATACCAAGGACATCTTGTATTTAAATATATATATATAGATGGAAACACGGAGATCAGCAAACAAAGAGAAAGAAATGGACATTGATAATTCAATGGCGGAACTTTTGAAGAAAACGGATACTACAAACAAACTATTAGAAGAATTGATTGATGTTGTGAAGCGTTCTTCAGGCACCACTGAGCGAGAATTACAAAATGCTTTTCCTTATAATTTTGAGGATACGGAGGAAACAAATGTAAAAACCACCGGAACTGAGGAAAATGTATATCAATCGCCAACTTTGATTGAATGAGCTAGTTTTGCAAAAGGAGGCTTACCGTATTAAGCAAAAGATGAAAAGTGAATGGAGCTGGATTCTCAATTTTAGGAAACAAACATATTGGAAGCAAATCAACAATGCTAACCATGCAGATTACTTTGAAAAATGGATAAACCAGGAAAGTCTCATTATACCTAAAAAGTTCAGGATAAAGGAAATCCGAGGAGAACCTAAGGATCAAACTGCAGTCCGTATAGAGGTTGCTAAAAATCGCGTTAGAGGTAAAATAGAGTTACTACGGATGTGAGCAGAGAATAACCAGAGAAATGTATTGAGATTAGACGAAGAAATGGATCTGAAATTGAAAAATAACGCCACTGGAGTAATTTTAGAAATGCTTCAAAAACTATGGAAATCTGATTGTCAAAAGGAAGAGGACAAATCATTTAACAGATGGAGATTCACGGAAACCTGGCTATTAGACTACGCAAAAACAGATGGCAAGGAGTCTACTAAAGAGCCAAAAGGAAAACAGTTGATAAGAAAACCAGGACCAAAAAACTCCGGTTAGAATGATACGACAAGAGCTACCTATGCATCTGTTGTGAGCAATGATACCATGCGGACTGGATCGAATCCCAATGCCACGAGAAATCAGAAAGCAAATCAAGCAATGCCCCCAAAACAAAGTCTACATCGCCATTACATTCGATGGACAACTTTTAATAACGCGAAACGAAACTCGCCTCCCTCCTATCGAAGAATCATAGCTTTAAGAGGAAATACCAACAAGGAATTAACCATCTACAAAATAATAACCACCACCACCAACGGATTAATAGACAGTACAAACCCTCAAACATTTATAGAAATGAAAAAACAACGTTCATCGGATGTGGTGTGCGGCACTATTTTTTAGGAGGCGGCAAGCCCAACCAAGGACAGAGGCACATACCACAATTATATCAACAGACAACGTAAATTTAGTTGATGTTGAGGGAACAAATAAAACCAAGGAATCAAAAGAAGTTGATCCTAAAGTGTTTAATCTTTCAGATAGGATATTAACTAAAGCAGAGATAAAGTTTTTATTTAGAGGCTTGAAATATACACCCACCCCACGTATGAATGACCAAGAACTTAAAACGGACGTAAAGGAATACTGTATAGGGGATTAATTTCACGGGTTGTAATTTTCACGGTTTTCTCTCATCTGACACGATCGCGGTTTCTTGAATTCGCGGAATTTGGTAATTGGAATAAAAGTTATTTTCCTTGTCTCCATTTAATCCAAACCATAGCTACATGTAAACGACATTAATCAGCGTTATGTCTTTATTTCACGAACAACAGGGTAAGTTATTACAAAATTGTTAGATTTTATAATTAATTAATTAACACAAGTGCAGTTATTAATATTCCCTAAAAGTTAAATGACTTTCCTATACTTTGCTATTACGATGAGTGCATATGCACCCGAGATCTTCAATACAACGCAGCGAAAAACTACTGGACGGAAATAAAACTTTTTATGTAGTTCTACGTTCTACGAAATAATATCCTTCCACACTTCCTTCGTCAGTAAGTTCCATATTTATTTGAATGATTTTTAAAAACCAAAATGTCGATAAAAACTACATGAACTAATATGCATGAGAATGCAGGTAACAAATACACATGGTAACATTAGTTATACGCAAGGGTAATCAAAACCCATGACCCACGTGTTTTGATTGATGAAACATGTAGCGTTGGCTATTAAACAGCTTTTGAACAAACACATTATTATCTGCCGATTTGAATTAAAGTAAAGCGTGATAATTAAAATTAATTGAATGACGGCACTACTCGCAATTACTGAAATGACCATGGACTGCACGAACACCTATATAAATCTATCGTTCTCTATTCTCAATTTTCCAAATAAAACATGGAGATTATTGAAAATTTATTCACTGTTTCTTGAATTCACGGATTTGTTAACACCGTGAATATAGCGAATATTAACACCGCGAGTTATTTTCCCCCTATACAGTATACAAGGCGACTACGACTAAGGGAATACTTTTACGAAGATAACGACGAATCAACAGAAGATAGTGAAAATGAGGAACCAGAGGACCTGGTTAGAAATAAATCCCACTTTATTCCAAAACGAGGTAGAAATCGAACTCTAGATACGGTATGTGAAACCCTAGATAATATAAACCTACCTAATATTAAGAAGAATATTATATCTAATCTCACAAAAGAAGAGCAAAAAGCTTTAAATGACTTACATAATGACGAAAGTATCGTTATCAAAGAAGCCGACAAAGGAGGTGGAGTAGTAATCATGATTAAAACATATTACGAACGTAAGATTTGGAATATGCTACAGGACCCTAACTACTATGGGAGTATTAATGCAAATCACGAGACAAGAACTTTAGCAAAGATAAAACAACTTGTCAGTGGGCCATCCTCGGGAGATTTAACTGCGAAGGAGAAAGACTATCTCACAAACTTTGAAACAAAGGAGAGTCAATTTTACGGATTACCAAAAGTTCACAAGTCATCATTAATAAAAAACGCCATACAAGCTCAGAAAGGAATATATATTTGCTGTCTAAATCCTGAAGATCTCTCTTTTCGGCCAATCGTAGGGGGGCCTAATTGTTCAACTCAAAGACTGAGTCACTTGTTAGACATTTTATTAAAGCCTTATTGTGAAAAGGTTCCCAGTTTTATAAGAGATGATATAGATTTTATCAACCACCTACCAGAACATATTCAACCTAATACGAAACTCGTGTCATTCGACGTCGTGAATTTATACACAAATATACCCGTTGACTTGGGTATAAAAGCGGTTAAATACTGGATTGATAGATACCCAGACTTACTTCAGGATCGTTTTGAGCAAGAATTCATCTTAGAAGGATTAAGAATTATACTGCAAAACAATACATTTGCCTTCGGAATAGAACATTTTATTAAAACCAAACAGCGATGGGAACAAAAGTAGCTCCCACGTATGCCACCTTAACTTTGGGATACCTCGAACAAAAACTCCATCAACGACTTGTCACTCTATGGGGAGAAGAGGACGCTGAAGCTATAACATCAAAGTGGAAACGATTTTTAGATGACTGTTTCATTCTTTGGAATGGCAACATTGAGAGATTATCAATTTTCCACCAATTATTAAACGACTTAGATTCCAACATTAAATTTACCATGGAAAGCAGTGATATGAAATTACCTTTCCTTGACGTTCTTGTCGTCAAAGAATATACCAAACTTTCAACGGATATTTTCTACAAATCAACTGACACCCACCAGTATTTACATTTTGGATCCTGTCACCCTCATCACACAAAAACAGCAATTCCATACAATCTGGCTAGACGTTTATGTGCTATCGTTAGTGACGAAAACACCAGAGATATCCGACTAAAAGAACTCAAGTTATACCTTTTAAAACAGGGATATCCTCAAAACCTGATAGATAATGGGATATTGAAAGCCAAAGGATATGAACGGTCAGAATTACTGTCTACAAAAACCCAGGAAAAATAAAACAGATATAATTCCATTTGTGCATACCCACAATCCAAGGAATCATAATTTGACCTCCGTAGTACACCAACTTAACAACGTCAACACAACAAATATATAGAGATGTAAAATTTATTAACAGCAGAAGACAGCCCAAGAATCTTAGAAGAATTCTGTGTTCGTCCCATTTTAAGAATAGATACAAAGTGACCAAGTGTGAAGACGCGCGTTGCGGGACGTGTACACATATAATGGAAGGATCAACTTATGACTTTAATGGAAGACAATTCAAAGTAAATGCAAACATGTCTTGTGCCACTAAAAATGTAAAATATGTAATTACGTGTGCTGGATGCCAAGAATTTTATATCGGGGAAACGAGCAATCAATTGCGTGCCCGGATGCGTGTCCACCGACAACATATTAACTCTCCAGAATATCGGCAAATCCCTCTGAGTGAACATTTGGATACTTGTGGAAATAAACAATTCACTATATTTCCTTTTTACATACTTTCAAGTGAAAGCGATATTCAGAGACGTGAGAAAGAAAAACATTTTATACATATGTTCAAACCTAGACTGAACAATTGAGCAGTTTTTCCGCAAAGTTTAACTATGACGTCACAATAGACGTTTGTATGTAATGTTCCGCTTATTATGACGTTATAACGTTATGTTGCTATGTAACGTATTGTAAAGTTTCTGAAGATTTGAAATGAAAGCGCTTAAGCTAAACTAAGGGTTTTCGTGTTTTTTTTTTAAAAGATTTACCTGTCAAGTACCGAGCACTGTGAATTTTTTTCTGTTTCAATATATATATATATATATATATATATATATATATATATATATATATATATATATAACTTTTGATTGAAAAGAAATTGGACTTTCATATTTGAAATGTACATTACCTGCAACAAAATATTTCCGAGCATGCTATGAGTTTTCCCCTTTGACCTAATTTTCATAAATTAACATATTATAAGGGTGCATATTTATCACACAATCTGCCATAAATTATGGCATCTCCTTCACTAAGACACAGAAAGCAGAGGACCACAATTCTTTGAATTTGCTTGTATAATCTTGATATGGAAACATCCTCATATAATGTGGATTCAAGATTTTTATGCCACGCCATGATTATGAATGCATGTATAGTTTTTGTCATGTCCGTCCTCCACCCTTCCACCTGTCTTTCCATCGAGCTCAAAGAAACTTTCTAGATATTTTTATCAAAGTTCATATGTTGATGCATATACTGATGTAAACTATCCAACTGCAGCAATAATTTTTGACCTTGACTTTTCCTTTGACCTTCACTTAACTTTTCTTTAAATAAGTGTTTAGCCTTTTTTAAAGAAACCATTCAGGTTGTGTAATGAAACCTCACATGATGATACATACTGATGTAAGCTTTACAATGCTTCACTTTTTTACCTTGACATTTCCTGTGACCTTGACCTCACTTTTCAAAAATTAATGTCTAGATCAGTTTTGAATAAACAATTAAGCATTGAATTCATATTTTTGGCTGTCTTCGGTCCTATAACACACCTGGCCGTGCCGACAAATTGAATACCGCGCGTTAGCGCGGTATGATAATTTGTCGGCACGGCCAGGTGTGTTATAGGACCGAAGACAGCCAAAAATATGAATTCAATGCTTATATTTACATTCTCTAATTTTCTTTCTTCGTAATTGCTTATTTCGTTCATGTTAAATGTAAATTTAGCGCTGTTAAAAACTGCCGTGGTTAATAGATGTAAGAGCCGTTTGTGACGTCAATTGACGTTAAATGACGTTGCAAAGTTAAATAACGCAAACAAACATTGCGAGGAAAAAAGTGACAAATTAATTCTTAAAGCACATTACGTTAATTTTTACGCTAATTTTTCAGGGTTTTATTTTTTCGTGAAATTGAAATAAAACATTTTACATTTTGGTGTCCCAAGAGTATTGAAAATGCTTATAGTTCCTTCTGTGTATTCTAATGCGCGGTGACAAGGTTTCGCGTGTGTTATAGAAATTTGAACGTCGTGGATTTCTAATGGATTTCATAAGAACACTGAATGTAAATATTTCAAGATATATTTATCAAACTTCATATGCTAATACATACTGCTGAGAACTATTAATGCATCAACTTATTTTGACCTTGAATTTTCTTTTGACCTTGACCTCACTTTTTAAAATATGTATTTATTTAAGTTTCAAATAAACCATTAATTATATTTTTATTAAACTTCATATGCTAATAGTAAATTCATACTGATGTAAGCTTTTCAAATGCAACAAAATTTTGACCCCAACCTTTCCTTTGACCTCTCTTTTCTTAGAAAAAGTGAATTAAGTTCAGTTTCATTAAATCATTCAAGATTTTTTTTTCAAACATAACATGCTGATATGTATTAGTGAGAGCTAGTCAACTGCATCAAAAACTTCACCTTGCACATTCCTGTGACCTTGACCTCCCTTCTCTTTAATTTGTATTTCCTGCCCCTTTTTGCCATCCACATGAAAATGCAAATTTTGAAACCATTTTAATTACACATACACAAAACAAACCAATCATTTTCCAAATGATCATGGTTTAAAGCTAATGTAAAGCTAATATTAGGGAAGTTCTTGAAAGCAGGATGATTAAACATATCAAATATATATATATATATAAAATCTACCCCATTTGACCCTCCCCGGGCAAAATCAAAATTCCAAAGCCTTACTGCACATCTACATGACACCACCAACCATCTCCCAAAAGATGATTAGGCTGCTGAGTAAAATGTAGAAGGAGTTCAGGGAAGACGGGGCTTTTAGCATAAAAACGTCATTTTTGACCCCTATTTGACCTCCTGGGGCAAAATCAAAATTTCGAAACCTTACTGCACATCTACATGACACCATCAACCATCTCTCAAAAGACGATTAGGCTGCTGAGTAAAATGAAGAAGGAGTTCGTAGAAGACGGGACTTTTAACATAAAAAAACGTCATTTTCCGACCCCCACTTGACCCCTCGGGGCAAAATCAACATTTTGAAACCTTACTGCACATCTACATGACACCACCAACCATCTCCCAAAAGATGATTAGGCTGCTGAGTAAAATGTAGAAGGAGTTCAGGGAAGACGGGGCTTTTAACATTAAAAATGTCATTTTTCGACCACCATTTGAACCCCGGGGGGAAATGAAAATTCCGAAACCTTACTGCACATCTACATGACACCACCAACCATCTCCCGGATGATGATTAAGCTACTATGTAAAATGTAGGAGAAGTTCAGGGAAGAAAGGTGTGACAGACGGACGGACGGACATGAGTAACAACAATATACCCGAACTTTCTTTAGAAAGTGCGGGTATAATAATAATCCGTAAGATATAAAGAAATCCTAAGTATTCTTTACTGCTTAGATATGTCGTTTTTGTGCAATTCTTTACAAAATCGTGCACACAATTTAACATTGGGTCACAATCTTATAGAAGTCTGCCACTTTGCCTCGAAAACATTTCTCACGTCACCTATCTGAATATAGATCTATGAAAAATATTGCTGATTTCTACTGAAAAAAGAATTTTTATGTTATTTATCCAAGTCATCGGTGTTGGCATTATAGTTAAGTAAAGAATGAAACTGGTATTGTTAATTTAAATGTACAATGTCATGAACAGCTGATTTCAATGCACATGCACACAATATTGTAAATAGAGATCTATACATAGTGAAAGATCCTCACTTGACTATAACAGCGTATTTGCTTGTCAGACTTCTACATCTACCACACAGGATCAACGTCACTTTTCAACGTGATAAACTTTGAACACCCTTCCTATAAATCGACATTATTTTTTATACCTCTCGCCTCTCTAATCTTTTTTAGCATTTAACAACAAGTACCCTGAATGTATTTTGATATTCAGTAACCCATTTAAATATTTCATATTTCCAGAGGTTTAAGCTTTACAGAATATTGGATAAAGAAACCCGCCCCCTTTCTGACGACATTACAACCCCTTACTTGTTTGGACATTTTAGTTAAAATTTACGATAAAATTTCAGAGAACATACAGATTTTGGTAAAAAGTGCACATTTTACGGTAGAAATGTGCCGTACCACATGAGTGAATTAACGGGATGCTGTCACGAGACAGTAATACCCGCACTAAGGTGTTTGCCTCTAAATGCACAATCCTTTAAATTGGGCTTTACCAAGGAAAAATTGAGCATAATATTTTCAGGTGACCATGTGACCCATTGGCCTCGATCTTATAAGTATTTCATATTCTTAATCCATTACCAGTCTGAAATTAAATAACAGAATTTTATAAATGATGTAAATTAGGTTTGATAAAAGGGGGGTATAAATTTTTGGCCCATAATTGGAACTTTTAAAATCCACAATTCTTTGAATTTGCTTGTATAATCTTGATATGGAAACATCCACATATGTAGATTCATGTTTTTTATGCCAAGCCATGATAAGGAATACATGTATAGTTTTTTTCATGTCCGTCCTCCACCCTTCCAACTGTCTTTCCATCAAGCTCAAAGAAACTTTCTAGATATTTTTATCAAAGTTCATATTTTGATGCATATATTGATGTAAACTATCCAACTGCAGCAATCTTTTTTTACCTTGACTTTCCTTTGACCTTCACTTAACTTTTCTTAAAATTAGTGTTTAGCTTTATTTTAAAGAAACCATTCAAGTTGTGTAATGAAACTTCACATGATGATACATACTGATGTAAGCTATAAAACTGATTACCAACACTACGTGAGAATACGGCAGTGGTACTATTGCATAGGTAACCTTTTGTGCACTTCGTGACAAAAATCATGATTTTGGTACAAATATAGTCTTTTGTAATATAAAGAAAACGGGATTTTGGGCCATAACAGAATCAGGCCCTGGAAGCCATAATAGCCATTTTACAAAATGGCATCTAGAAAATATCGATATGATTGTCGTTTACTAAAATCTTTCACGGTATCAACGTACGAATAATGGTTTACGGTAATACAAATATTCTCTGAATTATCAATAAAAAAAACAGTTTGTGCTTTAAATAAAAGATACGTGTACGAAGTCACCTTAAAACAAAGATACGTGTACGAATTCACTTGAAAACATGTAAAAATAAAAGGTAACAGTCAAACCCATATGCATGCTTATACCGAAATTAATATTGAGTTAATAAATGGTCCGTCTATTTAAATATACTTATATAAAGTAAAAAGAGAAGACTTAACGAGGTAAGCTCCTGATATTTAAAGTCAAACATTTTTGTCATGTACATTTTTATTTTCTACATACATAGCTGAATTAAAAAACAATTCAGAAAATGGGGGTCAACATGCTTCTTTAACACTACAGTCTATTTTTAAAAAGACAATGAATTATTTTACCTTTGTGATTTTCCTGGCATTTTAAAAATAATATCCAAGAAAGTTATTCTATAGTCTTCAACTCTTCGACAAATTTAAGCAGATGTTTCAAACATATAATAAAGGTCCAGACCAAACTCTGCTCAAAAGCTGGGATCGGACCTCTTAAACACAGAATGCACAATATTTCATTTCAATTCCATATCAAAGTCTATTATGATCTGTTTTTGTATGTACACCAAGTGGTGCATTTTTAACTAGTTCCAATGTGTTTGATATTCCTAGGTACTGGATCTAGTTCCAATGTGTTTGATATTCCTCGGTACTGGATCACACGAAGGTCTTATTACCAGTAAAATAATGACTAATAAAACCATCCAGAATAAATAGTTTGTTAAGGTAGCCTCAATATACATTATTAAATATCTACACATGATGTCAAAAAATCATGTTTGGTTCTAAGATGACGATTACAGCCTTCATATAACACCAATGGACAAGCTTCATTCTTATACTGAAACAATATTTTAATTTTTCATTGGTTTATTTGATTAAAGGTAATCGTATGGAGAGAGAAGACTCACGTCACATCTGACAGAGTATTCAAATCCTTCTATCCTGTGACATATTTCCGGATTTTGTGTTGTCTAGGGATTTTGGCGATGAATAAAAATATGACCGAACGGAATAAAAATGTTCTTAATACATTCCGTAGATTTACATTTTCATCGCTCTTTCGGCAGATTTTAATGCAAAATTTTCTGTAAGCTCCATAAAATCTGGAACTAAAGAGTTGATTCATAATTTTTCAAAGTGATTGCTCCATAATACCCACAACCTATTAAAATGTCATTCTTTTTTTTAAGTGATTGCTAACGGCCTGCACACTTGGAATTTGATATTGATGACGATTAATTTCTGTGAGGTCATCATGGAATCCTTAATTAATCTCTGGTCCAGCTTCCATTTACCTTCCACCTGATAAAAGCTGATTGGCCACTAGTAATGAAAGCAGTTTATTTGTCATTCGTGATATATGCAATCTTCAATTATTGTATGTATATGATCTATGGGAACAACAGAGAACACATTTTTGGTGAAAATACTGCACAGAAATCAAGTTCAAAGGTCCATTGGAAAAATGCAAAATGGAGAGCATTCGGCATATGTGGTCGTGTAAAAACATCAATGTGGAATCAAGTGACAAAGGGGGAAA
>NW_026919847.1:0-163076 GCF_032062105.1 Saccostrea cuccullata
AGGAAGATTAAGTATTTGCGTCAAATGTGGTTGTTTTGTCTGACTATGTCGATGTATCTAATCGTTTTTTTCTCTGAATTTTATATACCAGTAATTTTGGGTAATCCGGACAGGTTTTTCATTTTCTATTCTCTACAGATGAAAAGCGTTTTTTCGCCTTTTGTTTCATATTTTTAACATTCCATGAACAGTTTAGTCTTTTGTAAGATATTTTTCTACCATTTCAGTCCCAGTATATTTTCTTCCGTAACAGGAATATCCTATACACGTTTGACTTTTCTTTTAACATAACCCATTTCTTACATGTTTATATAGGAGAGAAGAGTTCATTCATTTAAATTGCATTTTCTTTTATTTTCTGTCTGTAGATATTGTCTTTTATTATTATACACTGGAGTTGTATCCTTGCATTCTATAATCATTAAATATATACAAGTAATGCACGAAACTTCTTTTATAACAGAGCGTAAAAATATTCTGTTTAAAGAGATTCATCTTATAATTTCTGTCAAACTTTTAAAATTTTGCGATCGGAGTTTCTTTGTTTTTTCATATATTTGATATTCTATAAACGAAATTTCGTCTTTCATAAAAAGATATAAAAACATAAAGAGATAATGAACAATATTTAATCAAGATCAAAAATCAATAAAACAATACAAAACAGGAGCCGAGCAAACACGCGCCTTCAAAACATTAGAGGTGGGATTAGTTTTCATGAAGGAGTGAGCATCTCTTGTCGACCAGTCACACCCACCGTGTGCTCATTGTCATGATCGGGAAATATTTTTGACAAAACAAATGGTTAACAGAGCAAAAATTTACTCTACTCTTCTACTGGAACTACCAGAGGTTTGATAAGACGCCGAGAGGTTAAATAGATTAAGAAATTTGGAAATCCGTTACAGAACAAGTATAAAAGTTATATCAAATTTATACTTACCAGTAGAAAAAATATACAATTAAAACAACTGACAGTATGATATAGTTGAAAACGAGGTCATGAATGACCATGGACTTTCGGAATGCTGAGTTTCAACAATATTGCTGCTTTATTTATCGATAGCATACCTTACTTTCAAAATAATTTGCACTCAGACTTGCGTACAAAATCAGCTGAAACACACGGAAATGAGTCTGAATAACTACAATGTAGTTGCGTCTGGAAGGTTGTTTTGTTACTTTGTGTAATGCTTTTAAAATTCATTACTTTTCAGAATGATTTATCCTTATTCTGATGCTTATATTGAAGACGGGGCCAACAAACATTTGTGAAAATTAGCATTTAATATAGAGATCGTGATTAGGGCAAAAAAGATAAAGAGAGAAGGAAAATAATTGTTTCTTGACCTTAATGCCCTTAATCTTTTGGAAAAATTGTTTTAAAAATATGTCTATTAAAGAATTTCTACCTTTAAAGCATTACCACATCATTTTATCGAGTTTTGAAAGAATATTTTCATTTCAGAAAAAAATAAGTCGAACGAAATATTTTTCTACAAAAAAATACCAAACACAATTGTCGCCCGAGTGACTCAGTGGTTAGAGCGTCTGCTCTAGAGTCGCAAAGTAAGGAGTTGATTCTTACGTCGCAGGTTCCTATCCCACTGTGGGACGTGGAGACCAAAACTCCATATACAGTGTCATGATATGGAGTTGTAGCGTAACGTAATACTGAGCTGTCTAGAGCTTGGTGGAGCTTGGGGGAGACCGGTTCTTCGGTTGAGACCGTATATACCGGGGTCCCGTGTCGCAGTTGGTGCTGGCACAAAAAACGTCTCTCCCTGCTCAATGGCCCTAAGTGCCGAGCATAGGACAAAAATTGCAACTACCCACCGACAAGTGGTGGCGTCTCTGTATGAGTGAAAATTTTCGAGAGAGACGTTAAACAAAATACAAACGAAACCAATTAAGCACATCATGTCATAGAAAGAAACATATACAGCAGTAACCATCATAAAATCTTTATTTCACAGTATAACGCAATGAGATACGCACAGTACAAAAATACAGTAAACAGGATGTGTATTTCAGACCTAGTGTAACATCCGACCAACAAACAGTAGCACGTGGTACAAATCCACTGTAAATAGAATGCTTACAGTGTCAAAAATAAGGCAACAAACGCCCTAAAAGTCTAAACTGAATATGATAAATTTAAACGTGGAGGCTTTATAATTTCATTCCCAGAATTTTTTTCCGTAAAAGGAATATCCTATACAGCAGGTTCTTTCTTATGAAGCAAAGTTTTCGGTATACTATTGATATTACCCTTTCTCTTGTAAGAAAGTAGAGGTCTGACGTTCATTTAAATAACATTTTTTTTTTCATTCAATATAATAGAGCATCACTGATATGCATTGTGGTTACATTATTGTATTCTATGATTTATATTTACAGATGATAAAAGAAGTTCCTTTTTCTATACCTGAGTGTAAAAATTGCTTTGAAATGGCAACTATAGCAATTCAAGCGCTATTCTCGAACTACCAGAAGTTTGGTCAGGAGGAAAAAACAAGTCATGTCGACCGTAAACATTTGTCTTGAACCTTCTCACGTGATCTGGTTAAAGAAATTTGGGCAATCCATAATAGATTTAGCATAAAAGTTACAGTTAAAATTATAATAACCAGTTAAATATAGTTGACATAATTAACAATACGATTTGAGGTCATACATGACCATGGACTTTTCGGAATGCTGAATTTTACTGTATTGTTGGCTTATTTATCAGAAGTCTGCTTTAATTTCAAAGCAAAATGCATTTAAGATATTCTTGCGAACAAAATTGGGTGAGAAACGTGCAAGTGAGTCTGAATTATTAGTTGACAATTAAAAGTTGTGTTGTATATGTTATTATTAGTTGTAAGTTGGTCTTTTACATCTTTAGGAGATAAAACAATCTGTTCCTAGGATGATCCTGGAGTGAATTTGATATCTTACAATGTAGTTTTGTAGCAATGTACATATCACTTATATATATGGAATGTATATCTCTCAGTTGACTCTATACAAACGTGTTTTACGTTCGAACAATTCCCTAGAAGGAGGCAATTGATTGACAAACAACTATATGAAACAAGAATATGAACAGTTTCGTTTACAGTCATCTTTTCGCAAGTTCTGTGGTCTAAACAATGACTTTCTATCATAAGTCAAGTGCTGACTGACTTTTATCATTTTTCTACAATCAATATATAGAACGTGTCAATATCAGTAAGCGATTGAACTAGATTAAATCAATATTATCATTTAATATGTCATGTGAGACTTATCTTAAGGGTAAGGAACTGTTCCATTTTCCTATACGCACATACCTTTAGATCACCATTAAATACATTTGGATTACTTTTCCACTCCCCCCCCCTCCCCAACGCACTTACCTGCCTTTACCACTTCTATCATAAGATATCAAAAAGATAATACTTTTCCTCGTAACACTGAGGTTTTTTATTCTTTTGCTACTTTCAGCTTTTGTATCACTTTTGAGTTTCTATCACTTTATTTTTAAATGCATATAGTTTTTGGTTGGCGGATGGTTCAATTTAGACATGTCCGGTCAACAGGTGATGCTTTATCCTCCATGATACCTGATCCAGCTTTTGTTTTAGAGATCAGTGTTTACTCTGCTCCTAATCTATGTTGTTCAAACTGACTGATGAGGTTGATTACTGTTCGTTATCTTTATATTTTGTAACAACATATGTGCAATAAATTTGATAAAATCAAAACGAAAATTATCATAATAAACCAGCCGAAAGCAAGACTTTCATTTCAGGGTCTGTGTTTATTCTATCTACATGATTAATACAAGGAACTCACTGTAAGTGTGACGGATCGACAGGCGAATTCTTCTCCCCTTGACATCTGATTCTATCATCGGTATTTACAAAGGTCCTTGTTTTTGCCTCTCCACGAATCGAATTGTTTACAAAATTCATAGATCGTTCATCGTTCTTTATCTTCACACTTTTATTGAATCTTCTGAATTGATGTGCATCGAGTGATAATTAAAAAATAATCCGATCTTAGACTTCATAATATACACTTAAAGATAGGCTTTACCTTCAATTTTATTTCCATATCATAATCTACATCAATAAGCTTTTAATTATTTCAAATAATTTAGTAAGCAATGCCTTAAAGTATAATAGATAAGAATCTATCTTCTCAGCATACAGAACGTTCAACCTGTTGTTATTCTTCTACTTGCGCACTAAGGCATACATGTATCAGTACAATAGAATATCGTTGAAATGAAATATATGAAGATAATAAACAGTATTCAAGCTCAAAGTCTATCAAACAATACAAAATAGCAGCAGAGCAAACAAGAACTTCAAAAACATTACAGCTGGGATTAGGTGCCATGAAGGAGTGATCATCTCAGGACTACTGATTGCTAACACCAGTCAACATGTTTTAATGACCAACATGTTTTATTCACCATCTGAAAGTGATAAAGAAATATCACTACAATAATAAATGTACAGTGTAATTGAACAAGAAAAATTGAAGTCATAACATTTAAAAAAATGTATCTATATAAATATTTAACAAAAAAAATTTAAAACAAAACAATTGTCATCCTCCCCTATTTTCTTTATTTCGAGATATATTGGGTCTACGTAGGAATAAATGGAATACTGTTTAATTGATAAAATTTCGTCGATATATCGTTGAGTCGAGCGAAGGGCAACAGTCACAACCTTACTTCTTATATAGAGTTTTTTTTTAATAAATTCTGCTTAATGTGAGTATTATAAAGGTATGCTTATAATAGAGCATGAAAGTTAGTACCCATTGGAATTCCAATTCCAATTCCAATCAAAAGACCATGTCTTCAAACACTAAATAGATATTGTCAATAAGGAAATTAATTATCTTTGCCGTCATTCATCTTCAGTGTGTGTTAGCCGTTATGCTTTGTGTCTGTCTAGATTTACTGTACGCTTTATCTCCGACACGTTAACCATTCGTTGCTTTTATATTGACTTCTGCCGATTTGTATTTTTCAATTGACTTTAAAGGTTTTTAATTATTTCTTATCTCATTTTTTTTTATTTCCCTATTGTAAGTTTTGTGTTTCATGCTAAAATAAAATAAAAGACATTTTTAACTT
The DNA here is from genome assembly GCF_032062105.1 of Saccostrea cuccullata. Taxonomy (NCBI): domain Eukaryota; kingdom Metazoa; phylum Mollusca; class Bivalvia; order Ostreida; family Ostreidae; genus Saccostrea; species Saccostrea cuccullata. The sequence goes on from NW_026919847.1 coordinate 5,123, forward strand.
TTGAATCATTTTTTTATTCATTTATTTTTTGTTTTATCTAAAATATCTTAGATCTATTGAATCTTTATTGTAAATTAACACTTAAGTTAACGTGATTTGAAATTCATGACAGTATTATTTTGAGAGAAGAAATCAAACAATTTTATTTCATTCCTGCGTGTGTTGATAAAGTATAAAAATTTCATAAAGATAATAAAAACAAATAAATATGAGGAGATTCTATCTGTACTGGTTTTATTAAGTAAAGGGTAAAGTACGACTAACGACGCCCACCGTGATATCTGATATCGTGGACGTTCTTATTGCTGTAATAGAGCTAGGAAGGAAGTCGTGCAGCTGTACAGACAGTCTATGAACAGTTTATTGCTGCAGCGGTCTGTAAAGTAAAGGTAAGACCGCGACATGTTTAATTATCCAGTCCCTTGCGCGACTTTGGAAAAGCTTTATTTGGTTTATATACAAAAGAGAAATGCCTCATTTACTGGCACAGTTTGCTACAAAAGTATAAGGAAAAGGAGGAATACATTAAAAATTAAACTTAAAATCAATACGTTTTTCTTCTAACTCAAGAAAACAATCAATTATTGAAACATGAGCATGGCGAACAGTTGAAATGTCATTTAAAACAAATCAGGTGTAAAACAAACATGGATCTCTAAAATATTTGTTACCGGACCAGGTGCCATGAGAAACAAGTACCGAAGTAGACCGATTTCACCCAATGTCTGTATTTTGACATGATCAGACAAACAGAAAAATCCGATGAGTAAAAATTAATAAAAATTAGCCGTACAATTAAATAACAATTCTTCTAAAGGTAAATCTGCGTATGCAAACAGACCAGGTATGAGTCAATATTATTTAGTATCAGTAAAATAAGAAAAAAGATTGAGAGATTTAATGTATATATGTTAAATTGTAAAAATTATATTTCTGGAATAATAAAGTAAATTAAGACACTTACTAGTAAATAACAGAGGGTAGATATACTTTTTCTTCAGAAACTGAACATGACTTAGACCTTCCTAAATATCGCAAATAACGCAAAAACAGTGGCATGTCTTATTGTTACCCTTTTCGTGTATATTGCAAAATTGATAAGCTTTAATATTTTCTTTATCTTTTTATTCATAAATGTTGACAAAAAGTGCATATTTGGTCATAAAAATGAATGCTTCTCTGCAGAATATTAAGGAATTGCTAACTTTTTTCTCGTGTTTCGGAAATTGATGCAAAAGAGTATTTACATATATTCATATATCATATAATTGTCAAAATACATGATGAATGATAATATTTCTGAGAATGATTCACACATTTCAAAAACATGAAGTAAGGAACAAAGCATCATACCGACTAGAGTCATTAAAAATACAATAGCTGGTGTCTCGTCTTTACAAAGTTAATATAATTAGTTTGAAAAATGAGAAATGTATGCTGTAAAAGGATGTGGTTAAACTTACGGATATACAATGAAAATTTTATAAGGAATCATATATCTAAATTGCATATCTGTTTAGGAGTGTTTGTTAGTGATTGTATAACAAGGAATTGGCAATATACCAGCCATAACCTGGTTTTTACTTTGAAATCAAGATCTAGTTTATTTTACAATTGCAATTAGAAAATTTCATGAGAAATATCTATAAATTAAGAACAGATTAAAAAAAACTAGCCTTATGAAATTTATAAATGTCTTTTTAGATGTCTCAAGATAAGGAAAATAATTCAAAAGATAGAAACGATGGTACCAATTTCTTTTGTGTCCCGTGCAAAAGTTTAATTTGGGAAGAATCTCTAGAAGAACATTCCAAACACATTATCAAAGAGGTACAATCTTTACTACATGAAACTTTAGAAAGACTACCATCTGCCATCGACCAAGCAGTAAACATTATCCCAGATCTGCAAAATCAGATGGAGCAGATTGACACACAGACTAAACGAATGGAACAAGAGGTATCGCTTCTGAAAGGGGAAATTGAAAATAGGTACCAATTAATTCAAACAAAACTAAGGGAACATTACCAAACAATTTGCCAGGAAGTGGACAGCTTTGTAACAAATGTCAAGAAAACTGGTGAAATAACGAGAGAGGATATTCAGGGTAAAATAAGATTTATAGAAGATACTCGGCGGCGTTGCAGTGACGATAATATCTGTGAGGTCGGTGATGCATTACAAATTGAAAACAATTGTATGAGATTAGCGGACGAAATTAAACAATATCCTAATATCATAAAAAGTACTCCTACAGATGTTCCGGAGCTCAAGTTTAATATCACCGAGGATGATATGTCAAAAATGATTGCTACAATGTACGGTAGTATTCAATATGATCGTGGAAGCAGGGAACAGAAATTTGCCGATAAGAGTGATAAAAAACAAGTGAAGCTACTTGTCGAAACAAAGCTCGCGTTTCCCGCTCTTCCGGTTCGATCTGGTCACAAGGTGTCTGACATTATTCAAACAAGCGTTAATGACGTCATCATAGGTTATTCTACAAATAAGGTTTTACATTACTACGATAGAAATGCCAAAAGACAGAAATCAAGAGAAATTCCGTTTTATGTTCAGAGCATGACAACAACAAATACCGGTGATATTTTTGCTTCTGAAAACAAAGGATCAAGAATCATGAAAATAAACAGTGAAAACATTAATCTGTTCTTTGATGCATCACCCTATTTAACATTTGGTGTGCTGTGTTCACGAAACATCGAAACTTTATATGTCTGCTGCCAACTGGACAAAAGTGGTCTTGTTTATGCCCTGTCAAATGATGGAAAAGTGGCAAAAACGATAGATACATGTGCTGATGGTGAAATCTTATTCAGAAAACCAAATAGAATTGCAGAAAACCCCTCAAAGTGTACATTATACATTACTGATTTAGGTTTCAAAAATGTAATCTCAATTGACAAATACAATGTCTGTAGATTCAGATACGATGGGGGTCCAGAAAGCAGTAATTTCATCCCAATAGACGTGAAGTTCTGTGATTTTGATAACACGCTCTTAGTCTCGAATTGGAAAGGCAATAGCGTCCATCAGCTGACCGAGGGTGGACACTTCCAGTCGCTTGTAATTTCACAAAGAGATAATATGCTTTATCCTACCATACTGTTGGTGGATTGCCTGAAACGAATCTGGATTTCTCACAAAGAAAAGATCAGTGTCGTAAAATACACCAACAAGTAATCAGTGTCGTAAGATACACCAACGAGTGACCGAATTCATAACTGTGTTTTATTTTTGTACAAGTTTTGTCATTCCTTTGTTGAATACATGTGTACATAAGAAATCTTTTCTCATTGATTTATTTGTAATGTAAAGGAGTTGCTTTATAAGATCTCCATTAACACTAGCATCAAGTTATTCATCCGTGAAACATAATGTCTTAAGAAGGATGACAAGGAAATTTTCGCACAATATAAAAGGAGATTTAAACACGACACATACCTCAGAGACCACGTGAGTTCATCTGCTTCTACTGAAAATGACGAGCATTATACTTATCCAAAATCTGCAATCTTCCTTTTCTTCCACTAATTTATGTTCAATTTAAGTCTAACATTTTTGTATCTTACATGACCCGGAACTAAAATAATGGCAGATATTACAAGCTTAAAACTTTCTCGAAGTCTAAGATTGTCATTATACAACAATAGCAGTACCTTGAGATCGGTGTGACGAAAACGCTTTATCATATGGAACAAAACAAAAAAGATCAAACAACTTTGGCATGCTGCATAAAAAGGTAAAGATAATTGAAACTGATCTATTCTAAAACATTCTATAAGAAAATGGACTCCCCGAAGATAGTGTATAGGAGAAGTATGCACCCCCTACTGTATCCGGTCACAATTAATCAATTAATTAATGCATTAAGCCCCATGTATTAATCAGGTGACCAGATCATTCCATAGTCAAATTTACAGGGAAAAAATACTATTCATAATTGACTTTTCTCTAAATGTTAAAATTTCAGTCTAATGAATGTTCAAATCTAAATTACAAGCTAATTGATTAGAGGGAACATATAACTAGTTATCAAAGTGTTAATTACATTAAAATTAACTACTTCCTTATATATAAGACGCAAAGACATGAAAAGGTGTCAAGATCAAGGCCTCATATAATCACACGGAATCTGAAATCACGTTACTGACAATTATTTCTAAATGTTGAGCTACAAAAAAAAATGTGTGATATCTGCTGTATAAGAGGATTTGAAGAGGAAGTTTTTAACACCATTTTATAAACCGCGCTCAATTGTTTAACAGATCCCTCTGCTGGCGGAATGTGGCATTCTTTAATTAAAAATGTATTCGCTTTTATTTATATTTTTTGATGATGGTGCATGAGCACTTGAAATCAAATAAAAGAGAACACTACTTAAATTTGCTTTTTAATTAATCAAAAAAGTGGGGACAGCAAAATGAAATATAAACATAAGTTAACTATTTGATTTGAATCTTTTTATGCTTTTATTAAAGAAAAACGTCAACCTAAAACAGTTTCATTATTCTTAAAGATGAAAAAACTAAACTCATGTAATAACTTTGCCACAAAAGGATAAAATTAGTTACCAATCTCAATGAAATATAAAAACTATACAAATCTGAAAAAAAGCCATGATTACCAACCGATAGGATTTTGGATGGGATCATGTGCCCCCATGAGTTTTATGTGTGGATCATAAGACGAAACATTTCATGGTTAGAATTTAGTAAGAAAAGAAAGCCTTACGATTGTTTTGAATTATTTTGAGGTCAATCAATATAAGCTGACTCAAATGTTATATATGCCAAAAAAAAACATTAGAAGGCCATCAAATTTATGAATAACGGGTGGCTTTAGACGACGTTGTTGAAATCCCCGAAGCATCAACTTATCTCTGAGTAGCCTGCCTCAGATAAAAAAAATACAAATTAAATCCAAGCTCTTGATGAACGCAAACGTTGTAAAATGAAATATATATAGATAACATAGAGTATTCAAGCTCAAAAGTCCATAAAACAGTACAAAATAGGAGGGCAAACACAGATCTCCAAACATCAGCGGTGGGATCAGGTGACGAGCTAATTTATTGACTAACAAAATATATGAAACAATAATATCAGCATTCTCGTTTAAGTTCATCATTTCGTTAGTTCTTTGGTCGATACAATGACCTTGTCAGCAAATACAATTTATCATTGAATCAAAAACGTTTTTCTTACTTACTGTTAGTCCATTATCTATACACAGAATTGACGACACATTTTCCCGTTGTTTCCCGATCATGTCAGGGAGCAAACGGGTTTTGTGACCGGTCGGCAGGGGATGCTCACTTCTCCATGGTACCTGATCCCACCTCTGATGTGTTGGAGATCTGTGTTTGTTCTGCTCCTATTTTGTTTTGTTTTATGGACTTTTGATCTCGAATACTGTTTGTTATATCTCAATATATTTCATTTGTAAAGTAGTGGCAGGTCAACGACTTAAACGATTACTGGTGTAATCAACTGATGGGTAAAAACCAAAATTGCGTAATATATGTTATATTGATTTTGCAGTTAGTCAATTTTCTTAAATTATGTAACGTCTCAGGACATTGTTTAGATTTTGCGTCAGTTTGTTTTTAGCAAAAACATGACGTAAATAAGTCTTGAAAATAATACAACTGCTAATCCATCCCTTTTGGCATGACGAGTGAATTAATCAAGTTCTACTTACACAATGAATACCAATTCTCTTTTATGATGTAAATGAGACTCTGAAAATTGTGAATTAAAGCTTGGTCTCATTTTATACACCTCAAAGACTCATAGATTGTAAGTAAAAAAGTCAACATGAGGAAAAACAATTTATAAAAATATAGGTTAATTTTCGAAATTTACAGATTGCACAACCCAGAACAATTATATTGTTTTTCTTATGAAACAATACATATTATATACATTGCTCACATACATAATGTGCCCGTTTTGAATAAACCATTAGAGATTTCCACGGATCACAAAAATCTTTCCAAATAATTCGATGGTAGTGTGGTCCTTTGAATTAAAACTTCTTACAACAACACAAAAGACGTCTGAAGCCATCTCCAAATTTCTTGTTCATGACGCCATAAACAATAGGGTTAATAGCACTGTTAGAATAACCCAACATAATCGTGGCCATATGAAACGCGCTGTGAACTTTGTCTTTTGCAAAAATTTCCAGCAACATGCTGACGCAATAAGGAAGCCATGATATAACAAATAGGAGCACCACAATAGCTAGAACCATTGCTAGTCGTACCTCTTCTGTCCTCGATTTACCTGTTCTTGATTTCTTTCTACTCATGTTGGTCAATGTAGTATTTTTTCTATTGAAATATTTTCCGTTATTATTGGTGTTTATACTTGATTGATTATCAGCACGATTATTATCGCTTTGATGAAAGGATGATCGATCGTTGATATATATTGTGACGTCATGAGGTTTTGATACGTCATCTTTCGTCACTGTATTTGGAGTGCTTGAATTAAGTTCTTGGTCATCAACTTTAGAGGAACCCACATTACCAGAAGCTGCAGTTACTCGCCGCTTGCTTGCTCTCACTGTTCTGAATATGAAAGCATTGCAAACTGTCATAACACTGAAGGGAATCCCAAAGCAAACAGAGATCATGAAGAAAGCGTAGGATGGGGCCGTAGTCCAGTCACAAAAACAAAACATCTGTTTCCTTATAAACGCATATTCTGCCCAGCCAAAGAGAGGAAAACTCGACAGGAACATCGAGATGAGTACACAAGCTGAAATAAACAAGAAATATACATTTGTTCTCTTTTTATGAAAAATTTTATTTATTCTAACGATAATTCCTATTTTATGTAATCAACTGCTTTTATTATTTATAATGGTATGTTGCATGTTCTGTAAAATATACTGCATGCCTTTTTTTTTATATTGTACAAGATGAAATGATTATTCAGGACTTTTCTAATCAAATTGAAGAGCATAACAAAATGACAATGAAGAACTAATTTCATCTTTTATTTTAAATTACTTCTCCCAAACTTATTTTTTAAAACAATGCAAGATGAGCATGTTTTTGATTATGTTATTAGTTATCTTCTTATCAGCTGGGACTCAGGGGATAATGCAAAGGTATATAAAAAAAATTGGACGGAACAATTATAACTCACCCGAAATCATAAGAGCAGCATTTCTTCTGGTGTATATTCTTTTGAAGTAGACGGGCTTACATACCATGATATACCTATTAATACTGATGTTACACAGAGACATAACACTTGTCACTAACGTTAGCATATTTGTAAAACCAAAGAATCGGCACACACTATCACTCCAGGGCCAACTGCCATGAAACAGACTGAGGACCGTCACTGGAATGTTGATGACAGCCACAAATAGGTCCGCTGTCGTAAGGCTGAGAATGAAGGCATTAGTGATAGTCCGAAGCTCCCGATTCCTACAGATTATGATCCACATGGTGGTGTTTCCTAGAATGGCTCCCAGAGATAATATTGTTAAGATGCATCCTTCCACGATATTCTCGACTGTGGGAGATGAATTGCTGTCCACTTCTGGTAAATTATTCATCGATAGATTCATATTGTCAAATTGAAAATGGCTTTTGAATATACAAAAGAAATCATGATGTTTAATTTGGAAAAACTCTCCGAGTCAACTAAAACTAGACATCGTTCTGTCAATATGATTCCTTTGGAGGTTGTGCATTCCGCAGCGTTGTTGCGTGATAAACTTTACGAGATAAATTCATACAAGTGAAGCGGTAAACCTGCGTTACCAACCTAGGGGAAGCGAAAAGAAATCGATAACCAATAATTAGTGTCACATATATAATAAAAAGTGTATAAAATGGACAAAAGGAATAGTCGTTGCATAGGTGAAAAGAACAACTTAATTAAATTTCTAAAGACAAGAATATTAAAATATTTGTAAGAAGTCCAAAAGATACCATTATCATGAAAACAGTTTTTTTTTTCTGAAAGATGACTGAAAGTAAACAGATTCAGAATATATAGTTTTTTCAGACATTAGCAGGACTCTAAAATCCCAATCCTAGACCGATGGATGGTTGGGCCATGATTTTTGTAATGTCGATGATATTAAAATGTTAAAAGTATCAGGAAATATTGAGGATTGCGGGAATATTTATTTTCAGTTTTTGTCATACAGTTCAAATCCATGAATTTCACACAAATAATTTTGAATGCAAATATTGGAAGATTCAGCTGAGTTACATTTACATTATATCTATTATTTCAATTGAAGGACTTAACTTAAAATCAAAAGTGAAATTTGAATTTTATCCTTATTTTAACTGACTCAATACAAAAAAGATCAAAAATGGACTCTTAAATCCTCTTATTATAATTCACTTCTCTCAAGTAAAGGTTCATCGATTTCTTTGTGTCAATTTTATCGTCATGAAGAGAGCAAATAATTCTCCACAATTTTTAATTTTTTAATATTCCTGCTGTGCGAGGAAAATAGCAGCTGTCTCCAAATCATTTTAAAATTTAGAATCTAAACAATATCCAAGATAACAAATTGTCATCTTTGTTTTAATACATTTGGCATTGACAAATACCTGCTGCTTACCTGGTTCCATGTACATTAATTAATTATCAAAAACAAATTATACCTTTGGTATTCGACAAAAAACATCACGAATTTTTTGTCATCTTTTTAATTCAATATTTGTGTTTGTTCGCTTTACTGATGACCACTGGATGAAATCGGTTTATGTTCGTTATCTCCGTATGTTTCATTTACCAGAAGTCGATTTCCCTTATTTAATGAACATGTAGTAAAATTCCTTCATCACCTGAATTTTTTGTCTTCCATCTGAAGCTGGAGGGGAAAACATATTCCCCTCCATATATATTGAGGGAAATCTCGAAACACATTCCAAGACCTCCGAATTTAAGCCAATGCAAGTACCTGATAAATGAATTGATGTTACAGGGATTTCAATCACTCGTTCAATATTATTATTTCATACATTTTTATATCTGTATAGTGGTTTGTTATTAAATGTGATTTGATTTGTTGTATCGACAAAGAAAATGGCCTCATTAAAGACATTGTTTTTAAGTGAAGCATGCGTAACAAATTTTATCATTAAAAAATCCAATATGCAGGTAATAAAGGTACACTGCTTCAGATTTCAGGGGCAGTTAACATTAAAGAAAGTTTAAGTCTTCATGTTTCTCATCATTATAAGTTGTCTTTTACGATTGACGTATTTTTACAAAAAATATCAATCATTTTAGCAGTTATGTTAGACTCTCTGACAGCCTTATTTGGAGATCAGGGTATATATCGAATCAACGAAGGTCAATTAAAATGATCATTGTTGACTGATAATATGTCAACATGCATTGAGAACTACAATATCACTTCTTTACCTGAGAAAGTTTTATTTTAAATTGATTCTGTTTCATACATGTATTGATTTTAAAAAGTTTCTTTAAAAAAAGGTGCCGAATGGGTACCGACGGGAATTCCAGTTGATTGTTGGAAGACTTGATCTCCAACAACCACACAAATATTGTCAATCAGCAATTAATCCAGCATCTTTTTATTATCAATTTCAGAGAACATGTGAACAATCAAATTGTATTACGAGGGTTGATCCAAAAGTATTGTCTCAGTAACAATATAATATAGATTAATAAAATAACGAGGAAAATTATTGAAAAAACAGCTGTCGATGATGTAAAAGAAAATACATAATAAAACTCAAACATGATTATCAATCATATCATCTTTGATATACAATATAGTACTGTGTGAAAAATAATACATCATTACATACAGGGTTAAGGGCGAGTTTGCACTGTAGACAGACGCCTACCTCTCAGGCGTGTCACCCTGTTCACCTTTGTTGTCTCCAGAAGACTGAATGTTTCCCTTTTATTTTTATTTACAGGATAAATAATTTTAATAAAATTGATCATTGTTTACTATTCTAACTTTGTTCTTTATTATTATTCTTCAGGGAAAATATAATGATATAAAAGGTTCGTATCCTGTTCAGAGTTCTAAGGTGCGTCTCCAGGTCTAAGACGATTTCTGATCTAGAGTTCCAAAACAAAAAAGCACTATAGTTAACAATTATTTCATAATTTTAACAATATTAAATCTATTGTGTTCTAAATTTATTTAAAACATTTTCAACAATTTTTATACTTGCAATTAGTATATGCACATTTATATATTGAATACAACTATTACTTGTATATTTACATTTATAATTATGAGTTTTAATCTTAATGTTTATTTTTACAGATTTTGATCATGAATATATTCAAAAACTAACCAGTGAAAAGTTTGGAAGTAAATCAGAGCATCAAAATTTTAATAATAGTCTATTATAATTTTTTGTGAAAGTTGAAGTTTGTAACACAATTAAAGTACAGTTAACAATACATTCACCACGGGACAAGAATGAAATGTAAATATGGCATTGTGAATCTTTAAATCAGAAATCAAAGTCAATATTAATATGAAATAAACTATGTATCCGTACAAATTAGCTTGTTAAGTTTGAATATTAAACCTGAATAGTCCTCATTAAATAATAATGTAATCATATGTGAATGGAAGTGTGAAAATCAGTGCAGCATATCCTTTAATGACATATAAACATTATAAAGTCCGTGACGTAAACAGGAAGAAATAGAATCCTGTAGGTTCTTTGTCTTTATAAAGTGTCCTTAATGCCAGTCAGAAAGATGGTGCGTAAACTTACAAAGTGGCGCTAAGCTGCTTAATTATGCATGTCTGTTGCTACTTTCTCTCCTCATTAGTAGAATATTAAGAGAAAATTAAAGCTCTTTGATGCTTATCTATTGTAGAATAAACAGTCTCTAATCGAATTGATGGTCCTTAATGCCAATTGTATTTGACAGCCAGTGGTGCTTGAAATACACAGTTATCGATCAATTGGTTTTTTTTTTTGCATCTCTCTCTCTCTCTCTCTGTCTCTCTCTCTCTCTCTCTCATACATCAAAAACAATTTTGTCTGAGAAAGATTGGCAAGTTTTGTTTTAAGAGATCGGCAACGGTCATTTTTCGGAAGCGCATATAAGTACAATTTCAAAAAGTCTATCGGATTTTCGATGAAGCGTGCTTTAGGTACACATTGGTATATACAGCAAAATTTCCTACTTCGTCATATTAGGTAAAGAACCGTAGAGAATGTATTTTATATCCAACCCTATGGTATCAACCATTTAAAAGAATTCTAAACACTTTATGGAATCAAAAGATTATGTATTTCAACGTAATTCTAAGTTCATTGGGTATATTTTCCGACGGGATAGACCACGGGTGACTGTTTTGCTTTGCTGGTCTTTAGATTTTCCCGGATATTTGAATCAACTAAAGCTTTACATGTATCATCAAATATAAAGAGTATTTGACAGCAATACGTTTACCAATGAATTCCAACATTGTACACGCCTTCCCACAGGCAAATTGAGTGACATCTGAACTATCCGTATTTTTGAACTACCTGTATTCTTAACTTTATATGGATGTTTTGATTAGTCAGACGGGTGCTATAGAAATCGAAATGATAGAGACTTGTGATAATGAAATGATTTTTAAATGATTTCTTGCGTGGTTTTATACATGTATGTATGTAAGTCAGATCATAGGGTACAGTGTAAACTTAAATATATGAGAAGTAAATGTTTCAGTAAAATTATTGGTAACATAGAAGACATTAGGACATCGATGGAATGTAAATCACCCAAATCCTTTTTTTTTTCTTCAGATAATCAGCTGAATCATAAGGAGCACACCGCGGGTGTGACCGGTCGGCAGGGGATGTTTATTCCTCCATGGGATCTTATCACACCTGTGATGTTTTGGAGGTCTGTGTTTGCTCTGCTCCTATTTTGTATAGTTTTATGGACCTTTGATCTTAAATACTGTTCGTTATCTACATATTTTTATACATAGTGGATTACCTAACATAATTAAATGAAGATCCTTTAAAATATATGACAAATGTAAAATATACTGAACCCTTTTTTTAAAAAAAATAAATTATATAAGATTCCAATGAGTAATTTCCTAATTAATTTCAACTTAAATTAGCAAAGATATGATGAGCTATAAAAAATACAGCGGAAAATACATATCGTTTGAGCTCTTCCTCCATGAAAATTTAATGAAAAGTTGTTTTAATGAGATGTTTAAGCATTGTGATAATAATTAATTTTTACATCATTTTTTAATGAAATACATGGAGACAAAGAACGGTATTCAAGCTCAAAAGATCATAAAAGAATTCAATACAGGCAGAACAAACACAGACCTACAAATTATCAGAGGAGGGATCAGGTGCCATGGAGGAGTGAACATTCCCTGCCGACCAGTCACAACCGCATTTGCTCCTTGATATGATCGGGAAATAACGGGGAAATCTGTTGTCAATTCAGTGTGTAAATAATGGTCTAATAATTTGTATGAAAACAGACAGTCGGAATTTGATTCAATGATAAATTGTATTTGCTGACAAGGTCGTTGTATCGACTATAGAACTTACGAAATTATGACTTTAAAGGAGACTGCTGATATTCTTGTTTCGTCAACTTGTTTGTCAATAATTAACCTCTTTTTTTGAAATCGTTCATGCGTAAAGCATGGGCTCTTTTGTATCGAATCAACTGAGATATTACAGCTGTAAACCCTGTATGCAGGTGATGAAGATATATTACTGTATATGTAAGGGAAGTTGATGGTTGAAAATTTAAAATCATCACGTTTATCATAAAGCTTGGTTGTTTAATTACCATTAACGTCTTATTCTAGTAAAATATCTTAATATGAAATGGTTGTGTCAGACTCTACTGTATCTTTTATTTCAAGTTTAACGGGATATATTGTATTGACAAAAGAATGTAAATAAGCTATGTTTTGACACGAATTTTAACATTCTTTGTGTTTTAAATTTTTATGTTAGCCTTACAATTATAGCCTTTTCGCGTTTTTAATTAAGTTAATTAGAGACGCAGTAGTTGGGTTACATTAATTGTAAATATTTACACGGAAAGGAATAAGTTTGAAGGATAAATGTGTAAATATGTTTTGCATCTCATCTTCCAAAAAACATTTGTTCAGTTCAATAATGATATAATAAAAAATTACATGAATTCTTTTATTAATTGAAATCTTTAAATTGTTTTGTTCTGGGTTTACAGAAGGGAAAGAATGTGCAGAAAACGGCAGAATGTAGTTTTCTCACGATTTTCTTTTCAATAGAGAAGCATCAATAATACATTTTTCTGTTACCTATATCTTTTTTCAAAATGGGAAATACTGAAAGTACACGTCAAACACTGATTACAAGCATAACAAATACCTTTTAAGCACTGAATTTTTATCGTCACCATATATCTAAGGCAGATTAGGTTTATGTCGTTACAAAGTTGTTTAACTTTGGTGGAAACAAGAATTCTGAACCAATGAAATGTGAAATGCTCAAAACAACGAATAACGACTGATCTAAAAATAAAAAAAGAAAAAATACGAATTTGTGAACATGTCATGAAACATTAACCCCCAGGAATCTCCAGAGGTGCGATTAGGTGCCTTTGACGAGCAAACATCCCCTGATTCAACCTCTGGAATTCGCAGGTTCCCATGTTTTATACCCTGTGAACAGATTGGTTTTGTTTGTATAGATATGTTATACTGAGAGCGGTCTGTTTGTCAATTTTATACATTTTCTAAAATATCTTTTTGTGTGAGTGCATTAGTAATCATGATGGTAATTAACTTTGCTGTTATTGTTTTTTTTTAAATAACAAAATCACTTTACACGTTTTTAGGGGAACAGCTGCAACATTAATTTTCATGTAAACAACCAAAATAAGCATTTCTTTGTGTAAATCAAATGTTATTCCAACCATACATTGTGATAATTGATAAACTCCTCGAGCAGTTGAAAAAATAATGCATTTTATTTTAAGTATGATAAGTATTCATCTATAATATGCATTCCAAAATGTACATGTAGAATTCTTCAAAATATGTTAAATATACAAGTTTATGTTTCGTAAAAAAAGGAGTAAAAGCTTAAGTATGCAAATTTTATAAATTTCTTTTAAATGTATCTGGTATTTGTATACTCGTATATGCAAAAAACTATGATAAACTAAGAAAAATTGTAAGTGAATCAAATCTGAGTAAGAATAAAACTATCTTGCTTGATAATTCAGATTGCTTTCAAGTTCCACAACGTTGTCTGCTACATATAATAGACGAGAAGCTTCGCTCATATTGGTAAAATTATTAAATTACTTAATTGTATTTTATATTGAAGAAGAAATACTGAAATTATTTTGTTTTAAAAATAGTGAATTCCATGTTGTACAAAAACTCAAATGTATCAGTTCAATGATGTTTTGTCTAATAAATGCTGCGACATGGGAATAAATAATATTTCGCCTGAAATAAAGGAGCAAAACTAATGTTCCAACATATTGACATGAAATAAAAATGAATAAAAATGAATATCAAACTATATATTTTACTTTTCCTCGTCTTTATTAGAGTACATATTTAAACTAAAAAATAAGTAAACTTTAAATTTATATATTTTCTTGATTGTAGATATCATATCCAAAGACTTGAGTTTTGGTATTTTAATGAGTAATTCCATGCATGCAGTTTCATTCTATAAAAGTAATAAGTCTAAACTTAATTCTATTAATACGAGGGGTGATCAAAAAGTTCGCAAACTATTTCTATATCTACAAAAACACCATTCAGATTATAATGAAATTCGGTACACACATAGCCATACATAAGGTCTATAAAGAGCATATGCTGAATAAAGTTTCTCTCCTTGTTTGTGACGTCACAATGTGAAAATGACGTCACTATTTAGGTCACTTGTGACGAAAAATGGTTGTCTCAGTCGAACTCGTTCAACAAACGACTGTACAATTTATTGTAATATCTTAGAAATCCCTCTACAGTATTATATGATAATTTGTACACAGTTTATTGAGATAAATGAGTTCCTATAAATTTAATTAATGATTGGATTAATCGTTTTAGTGAAGGAAGGCTGATGGTTAAAAATGATACTTGTCATCTTGCCCAGTGAAAGCAAGTTTGAAAAGATATGTATTTTTAATCATGCAATTTGCTATCAAAGACCTCCAATTAGCACTTTGAAAAATAGTTGAATATTTGAACAATGATATAAGTATTAAATACCTAAGATATTGTTTACTTTAGATTTTAAACATATTAGATATGATAAAAAGGATGCACCCATTCTCTATCCACTTTGAATCCACTTTGAAAACACCTTGTTTTAATGGTCACCATGCTTATTTTTGGAAAGGATGTTATTTTCCACCCATTCTGTTGCCGAGATATGACCATTTCTGACAAATTAACTGTTCTTGTCATAAAAATTAACTCACATGGAAAGAAATATAAAACTCGGAAAAATCTTTTAACTTTTGTGACAGAACGCTACGGAGGGGGTCACGTGACCGCCAATATCACGTGATTCGCGCATGCGCAGAACGGTGGTTGATGTGCATTAAAATCGGGGAGGATTAATTTAAAATATAATCAACATTAAAACCAAATATTGTTTCTTGTATGGACATTTTCAATTAGTTTGCGAACTTTTTGATCACCCCTCGTACAATGGACTTGTAGTTTCATGTTAGATTATATCTTTTCAACAATTTTGTTTACAACGATAATTTAAATATTTTTGACATTCATACTTGACCTTGAAGAGAGGATTCCTCTTTTATCGTTTTGAAACAGCCCATTAAATATTACTTCAGTTGACTTAAGCTTTATATTCTGAAGAGAAGCTGAAGAAATGACTGCATTTTGAGACCCGGATGTCTCTTACTGTGATATTTTCCCAACAAAGTTGAATATTTCGATTAAATATGAAAATTTAAAATTGTTTTGAAACATTAGAAGATAATCTTGTGCTATGGTGAAAAATGGTCAAGCCTAAAAACAAAAAAAGAAGTTGAATTTTTAAAAGTACACATAGATTATGAAAGACACTGAGTTAATTTCATTAATTGTCAACAAGTCAAAATAATAATCAATAAAGCTTTAATTATCACCCTTTCATTATTAAATTTTCTGAATGAATGGAACATACTCTTCATTAGGATTTATTATAATGAGTCTCTGGAGGAGAAACTCGGGATTTGTATTGTTTATCTATATTTCAACTTCTGGCCATGATTTATCTATATCTCAGATTTAACTATCGCCTGGAGACGCTTTATTAATGACTACATCTGAAATATCAGCCATAGTTTAATTTATCCCCGTTTGACACGGGTGGTTCACTTCTAACATAAGATTAACCTTAATACCCTAAAAGTACAATAGGTTCATCAGCGAAGTACTCGTTATGTATGTGTGACCTGATCCTGAAAGGTCCGGTCTCAATGATTGGTTACAGTACCTTTCATTGGTTATAGTGAATATATATATTCCTTATTAAAAGTATTAACCTTACGACTGATAGAAATCAGACAAACTTCAACAAATACCTTGCTTTCAAAAATGGAAATATCAATAGATTTATTAATGAGCACATTTGCATTGTGATGCTTTCTTTTGTATCAATTTGAAAATACTACAGGTTTAATGATTTTTTATAATCTTCTCTCAGGGTTCATTTTGGTTTCACAAAGTAAACAATACAAGTTTCGATAAGTAGTAAATAATATATGAGCTGCGTATCCTTGACAGGACATATTTGAGAAATTCTGCGATAACAAAAGATGCAAACGGTTCTTACCTTGGCACAACATTTGTTGCAGGTTTTTAAAATCCCTTTTCGTGGCATGATGATTTTTTGTTCATTTTAGAATAAAAATCCATTTTTTGAACAGAAACCTTAATGAAAGGGTCTGGTTAGTTCATAATAAGCGTCTCTTTTCCCTGAACTCCTCATCTGCTTAATCTTATCAAGATGGAATTATTCCGCATTATAAGACTAGCTATTTTTTGATAAAGTGAAGCTGAACTACCGCACAGTAACAATGCCGATATACCCAACACTTCCCTGATATACCTACCCTTTACTGAGAATTATATTCCTATCAGCGCTCTCAGCGTTAAATTATTCTCACTATGTTGACAACGTTGCATAAATTGATGATGCTTCTAGCAATATCCCACACAGCTTCAGCTATAAAAGTAACATAAAGAGAGAACGACCTAGAGCACCCCTACAGGTCCTCAACAATAAGATTATATATCTGAATTATTTAAAAATGGCCTGTAGGGATAAACTATGCCTTATTAAAACTTTGCTCATGTAACGTGTTTCATGCAATGTTTAATTTATACAAATGATTTAATTTGTTTAAAATACTACATGTATTCTATTTCTAAAGAAGTTAATGGAAAAAATTATTTTTATATATATTACTTACCTTAAGATTGGAAATGTCAATAAACTTTTTTTGCCGCCTCTGTCATAATGTAATCATGAAATCTACCATTTTTAATATTCTTATTTTTGTTATTTCATAATATTGAAAAAAATAATTTCAGATAATATTCAGATGATGTTATTTACATGTACGTTTTTTTTATTCAGAAAAAAGTTAACTGCACGCACTGAGAAAGACACGCGAAAGAAAAAAATTCCTATTTTGGATCTTTCTTATAGAAAGGTGTACATGTATATATCAGTGATTGATATTTTTGATGTTTGATTTATTATCAGAACATGCTTCATAATTACCAAAAGAATGACAAATGCTCACGGTGTGCCTGCTGGAGAGGGGATGATTACTCAACCATTGCACCTGATCCCACCTCTAACGTCTTCTGGTAACTCCGTTCATTGCTCTGATCACATATACAGATAAACACGGTAGGTAACATCAGAAGTCCAGAGAAACACCAAACTCCAAACAGAGCACCAAAGAGAAACACCAAACTCCAAACAGAGCACCAAGGAGAAACACCAAACTCCAAACAGAGCACCAAAGAGAAACACCAAACTCCAAACAGAGCACCAAAGAGAAACACCAAACTCCAAACAGAGCACCAAGGAGAAACACCAAACTCCAAACAGAGCACTAAGGAGAAACACCAAACTCCAAACAGAGCACCAAAGAGAAACACCAAACTCCAAACAGAGCACCAAGGAGAAACACCAAACTCCAAACAGAGCACCAAAGAGAAACACCAAACTCCAAACAGAGCACCAAGGAGAAACACCAAGGAGAAACACCAAACTCCAAACAGAGCACCAAAGAGAAACACCAAACTCCAAACAGAGCACCAAGGAGAAACACCAAACTCCAAACAGAGCACCAAGGAGAAACACCAAACTCCAAACAGAGCACTAAGGAGAAACACCAAACTCCAAACAGAGCACCAAGGAGAAACACCAAACTCCAAACAGAGCACCAAAGAGAAACACCAAACTCCAAACAGAGCACCAAGGAGAAACACCAAACTCCAAACAGAGCACCAAGGAGAAACACCAAACTCCAAACAGAGCACCAAGGAGAAACACCAAACTCCAAACAGAGCACCAAAGAGAAACACCAAACTCCAAACAGAGCACTAAGGAGAAACACCAAACTCCAAACAGAGCACCAAGGAGAAACACCAAACTCCAAACAGAGCACCAAAGAGAAACACCAAACTCCAAACAAAGCACCAAAGAGAAACACCAAACTCCAAACAGAGCACTAAAGAGAAACATCAAACTCCAAACAGAGCACTAAGGAGAAACACCAAACTCCAAACAGAGCATTAAAGAGAAACATCAAACTCCAAACAGAGCACTAAGGAGAAACATCAAACTCCAAACAGAGCACCAAAGAGAAACACCAAACTCCAAACAGAGCACCAAAGAGAAACACCAAACTCCAAACAAAGCACTAAGGAGAAACACCAAACTCCAAACAGAGCATTAAAGAGAAACATCAAACTCCAAACAGAGCACTAAGGAGAAACATCAAACTCCAAACAGAGCACCAAAGAGAAACACCAAACTCCAAACAGAGCACCAAAGAGAAACACCAAACTCCAAACAAAGCACCAAAGAGAAACACCAAACTCCAAACAGAGCACCAAAGAGAAACACCAAACTCCAAACAGAGCACCAAAGAGAAACACCAAACTCCAAACAGAGCACCAAAGAGAAACACCAAACTCCAAACAGAGCACCAAAGAGAAACACCAAACTCCAAACAAAGCACCAAAGAGAAACACCAAACTCCAAACAGAGCACCAAAGAGAAACACCAAACTCCAAACAGAGCACCAAGGACCTTACAAGACATCAGAGGTAGGATCTTGTACCATGGTGGAGTATGAATCCCCTGTCGACCGATCACATTCACCTTGTCAAGATCGAAAAAGGGAAAATTCGTAGATCACTTCTTATTTCCCTTGTGCAATTGGATGGACGTCTTTGGTCCATGTTGTCTTCATTAGGACCTATTCTATCATTAGGTCCAATACTTATTTTCAGATTTTTTTCATTTTTCAAGATTGTGACAAGATCGAACACAAAGCGGGATATGACCCAAATATGAGCAGATGTGTCGGACTCTGTGGTATCTTTTATTTCTAGCGCATGAGTATATTTTGAATGGAAATATAAGAAAGGAAATAAGCATTGTTAATTGACAATATGTAGTCGATATACAATTGTATCTAAATGTCGAGTTCAAGTAATTCGTTTGTTTGTATTTTTCTTACAAGTCAATGAAATAATTTTTGTAAGAATCAACATTTATCAGATGTTAATATGTTTAATACAATCCAATATTTTTTAATGGTACACATTTTATTTTTAAGAAATATAGTTTATAGTTAAGGTCAAGATCTAGTAAATGAAAGGTGCCTACAGATTTATCAAATTTGAGAAATAAATTCCTTTATTGATGCTTTACAACTTTAGCTTAGTCAAATAAGGTGTTTCGGGGCATAATTTGTAGGTAAACAAGATGAAAAACCATATTCTAAACTGTCATTTTCATTGAAAAATTAAGAAAACCAGTCTTGAATATGGGAGGTTTTTTTTCATATTCGACAAAAGAAATGTATCCAGATTGCCTACAGTCTCTCAGAAAACGGTAATTTGTATGTTCATGGTCTCTTCTTTAAAATAATATCAAATTTAATATAGGTATCCGGTTTACTTTTCACATGATTTCAAATTGAATGTCATGAAAATATCTCATTTTCTACATAATTCTTCTAAAGCCGTAAAGTACGTGAAAAAGAAAGTTGAAATTGATTATGACGTCATAATGGATCTAACACCAAAAAATTAGTCTAAAGTCATTTACTAGATTTTTGACCTTAAGTCACATTTGACTACGGGTTGCCTAAATGAGAGAACTGTGTTGTTCCACACATATATATAGGTTAATTGCTAAGTTAATGCCTATTAACCTTAAGAAACAAATTAATGGCTAGCTGCTCAGTAAAGCGTACCAAATGAAAGGTTGACTGTTCAGTAAACGTCAGTTGACCTATCCAAACAAAATAACGATTAACTTTAGAGTAAAATTTTTTTTAATGTCAACCAACCTAGCATAAAAAGTTAAGAGTTGGTGGACATTCAGTAAATTTCCGTTAGCCGCTGTAAAATTCTAGTAATAGCTATAGCTAGGATAGCTATAACGCTGTTGAGGTAGCTAATGAACTATTAAGTTCGATAAACTAATCTTTAAACCATTTATATGTTAATTACTTCCGATAAACATGATAAAGCATATACAAAGCTTTTTCATCATGCTGCCCAGAACAGAGAAATCTGTTTTATTTAATCCATGTTGTTATTGACTTTTTAATAAAATCATTGATACTTAGTTCTTCATATTACTATAAAGTAAAACCTTCTTAATGCAGGTCAGACTGAGTTACACAGAAACTATCAAACAGAATAAACCAGTCATTATATTCTTTTAAATATATCTTTATAAAAACAGACTTATAAAAACAATATGAAATGACAGATATAATAAAGATCATATACATTTAACATTTTAGTTAAATTTTAATTCATTTTAATAAGAACTGAAATTACCCTAATACATTCATGATTTCAATATCTAAATGCGACGGACGTTTTTCATACTAATTGTTAATTCATTACATGTATTTATACATCCTGAATCGACGGATTTTTTTTTTCGTTATTTCCCGATCATGACAAGGAGCACATGGCGGTTGGCAGAGGAAATGGACTTTTGAAAAGTGTTCTTTATCTCTATACATTTTACTAAATTCCGACTTGTTTCTTATTCTCTCATTCTTCAATTAAAATGTACAGATTGGTATAGCAAATTTAATGTTATAGAAAGTCTCAGAATTTAGAGATCAATATATCTAATATATAATAAGAATTTCAATCAATTATGCATTGTTAGGATAAAACTAGTTCATCGATTCATTATACACTGTTATAAGGGTTTATGCCGAAGTTGTTTGAATTACTAACTAATAAAGCAATGCAAACTAGAGAACAATGGGTGTGTAATTTCTTTCAAAAATATTTCATACACTGAAGGGTACATGCAAATAATCATTCAGAGCAAATAAACTCATGCAAGGTCATTCTTTGTGCTGAAGTTTCCCTTTTTAAAATAAAATATCCCGAAGGATCAAATATGTTTATTTAATGCCTTTAAAAAAATTTTTAAACACGATTTCATATATTCTTTATAATTGAGAGGTTACACGGATCAAAAACTGAACTATGATTGGATTGAAGATAAAAAGATATTCGTCAGCAAAAAAAAAAGTGTTTATGAAACACTATGCGCCCGGCGGCAACAAAGTTTGAAAAAGGATATATTTAGCATATAGGTCACAGTCAAGGTCACAAGGTCATTAACCTTGATCACCTAATATGAAGTCTCTATTTCCTATGGTTCAAAAGTTATGGCGAAAGTTCGAAAAAGCTGTCTTTAGCGTATAGGTCACAATCAAGGTCACAACGTCATTAACCTTGGTGTCATTTGAAAGAACTTAGTTAGTGGAGTATGCATACCAAATACGAAATCTCTACATGTATCTCTCATGATTCAAAAGTTAAATCGAATGGTTAAAGTTGACAATAGACAGACAGACAAACAGATAGTACAAAAACAATATACGCCCCAGATCTATCGATCTGGACACACTAAAAATTTGAAACTATTCACATAATAGGAAAATATGACATTTTACAAGGTATAGGAAACCAAAGTATTTTACGCATATAAAAAAAAACAGCGTCAGAGAAATATTGTTTAAAAATTATTCGTTGCTATTTCTTGTTATCTTGATTTAAAGTTTGTGAAGTACTAGAGTATAGGCCCCTGAAATATTTTCTCAAACCCCATGTTATCGACTGGGATTTCAGATCATATGACGTCACTGAGGATAGACTTTAATCATCAGACTTTAATTATGAAAATGAATTTAAAAGTAAGAATTAGTCAAATGAAAGTGCACAATATTCTACATAATCTATATTCAATCTACTTAAGAGATTTTTATTATATGTCTCTAATATTGCAACCTATCTGATTGGCTCAGACTTCACTGATCACATGATCAGGTATAAAAAAAGTGTTAAAAAACGGATGTTTCTGATTTAAACTTCTCCGTGCTCCGTGCTCGGTCGATATGCTTTCTCTAAGGTCTATATATCTAGGGATTGACCTCATTAAAGGCTATAATTATATAATATTGTATCTGTATTGTGACCGGTTGGCACAAGATGCTCACTCCTCCTTAGCACCTGATTCCACATCTCCTGTCTGCTCTGCTACAAAATGTGTATAGTTTAATCTGTTTCGAAGTTTGAATACTGTTAGTTATCATCTTTTATTCCATTACTATTCAAGCTTAATTATCTGACTCATAAAAGCATACAATCACGTTCTCTATGTCCTTTAACATGTTGTTAATTCACGCTATTTAGAAACAGAAATATGCGAGTCATTGTTGAGCTGCAGTTGCATTGCTGCTCTAAAATTTACAGTAAAATTGAAGAAATAAGACAGCAAACGCATCACTATGAAAACTGAAATTAATTCCAAGACGGAAATTATCAATTTATTGACTTTTTTTGTTTTGCAAAGGAATAATAAATTGAGATATCATCACATTTTTTCCCCTTTTCCATCGACAAAATGGCGCCTGACGAAATCTCGATAACAGACATAAAGTTTCTGACAAAAATCCACACAAAGTGGACCGAGAAGATGTGAAAAGTTATCTTCGCTCGGTTCCAGAGATTCGTCGCATGACACAATCTGTTACGTTCATCTGAGTTTAAGGGACGTATCTCACTCTTCCCCTTTGGTTGCCTAATATGACGGTGATTTTGGATAGAAATTTGACACAACTTGGTCGATATTAATCAGCGGCGGCTGAACTTTTGACATTTGTATTTAGATAATTGAGTTATTTTGTTGATTAAATTCTCATAAACATTACATAAATGAAAATCTGAGATTCATTTACCACCGTTTAATGATGTGTTTGACGTTGAATCGATATTTAATTTCACGGTTGTTTTCGCAACTGCTTCGTCATGTATTTTCTGAGATTTTTTTTTTTTTACGATTACAGTCATTCAAATTATATATACACGCTATTATTATCAAGTTTGTGTTAAAGTTCGCTCATCTGTTATAGAAAATGCTTACCAGGCAACAGTCTGTAACACTGCATACTAGTAAGTATTTAAAGGGGTTTGGAAATAAATTTGAAGTAAATACTTTATAAAATTTTCAGTTTAATATCATGACAAAAATATACAACGCTTAAGTATTTCACAGGGAAATGTTATACAAATAAAGTGTATTTATAAATTTCTTTTATCTGAAGATTAATAATCATATTTTGGGCAAGTTCGATTGACACATATTCCGTCATTTTCACGAAGTAAATCTTATCCTTCATTAAATAATATACTTAATAGTAGACATTTTGTTGTTTATTAAATATTTGCAGATAAGGAACAGTGTACAAGCGCTAAAGTCTATTCAAACAATATAAATCTAGATCAAAGCAAACACAAACCTCTAAAACATCAGAGGTGGGATCAGGTGCCACGTACAAGGAAGCATCGCCTGCCAACCGCTCACACATGCATGCCCTGTGCTCCTTGTCATGATCGGGAAAAAGGGGTAAAAAAAAGAAGACAATTCAACCTGTAAATAATTGTCTGGAACAATTATATAAATATGGAAAACGTCAGTCAGCATTTGACTCGATGATTGATTGTATTTGCTAACAAGGTCATTGAATCGTCCACCGAACTTACAAAATGATGACTTTAAACAAGCGGATTGATATTCTTGTTTCATCAACTTGTTTAAATATATAACTCATCTAGTTTAAGAGATTGTTAATACATGTAAGTAGAACTTGGTCTTGCGTATCGAATCAACGTGATAGATATAGGCATAAACCCCTTACACAGGTGATGAAGATCTATTGTACTAATAAGTAAGGGCCCCCTTACCGAAAATATTGCCTTTGCAGACATTGCTGCAAGCTTCCGGCAATGTAGCCAAAGAAAGCATGACAATCTATACAAAGCCTTGGTGTTTGCAGCAAGTTAGCGGCAAGTCTGCAGCAAGCTTGCTGCAAACATTTTACCATGCAAATGAGGTTTGCTGCAAGTCTGCTGCAAACATTGGATTTTCCAAATATGGAAACCTTGCTGCAAGCTTGCAATTAATATTATATAATTTGGCAAACATTGCTGCAAGATACACCTGAACCAAAAAATAAATACTTTATTTCCGGAATATTTTTTTATGATGGCAAATAAATACAAATCAAATACAAAATGGTTTTAAACATTGCTGCAAGCTTGCAGCAAACATTGCTGCTAACTTGCATCAAACAATTTCCTTATGGTTTTGGCACATTTCTTTGTACAAGCAGTAAGTTCACAAAAAGCTTTTGCCCTGACCTAAATCTGTTAAGTTTAGAGAAAATCCACCACATGTTTCTGAAATGATACACTTTTATGAAGTTTTGATAGGCCCTCTTTATGTTCCTAGACAAAGAAACGCTTTTTTGTTGGCTCTGTAGGTTACGGGAAGCGATTTTACCCCCTTAAAACATCGAGGGTTTTCAAATTTTCCAATTTTCATACTTTTTTTTTTTTAAATTAAAGTGCATGATTGCTTTTTATATGAATAGATCTTTAAGAACTTTACATATAATTTGTTATTGAATATTATCGTGAATACACAATTACTAATTAATTAGAAAACATTTAACTGATTTGGGTCCATTAATACATTTAAAAAGTATACATATGTGATATTAAAAAGAGGACTGAAATTCATAATTAACAGATTTATATTTGACCCAGCATTTACACCAGTTACTCAAACGTGCTTTTAAGAAATATTCTTTCAAATATCAAAATAAATCAAAATCATTTCTTACCAATTAGATATCATGGATGCCAGTGAACACCTACATCCAGAGGTTGGCACTTTTAATCATTCAAAACGGGGTATATTCCTAACAAAATACTGAAACGTGTATAACTTCAATTCAAACATTTCAAAATGGCCAGTTCTGTGTTGACCCAGTACAATCTGCATTTCATTGGCTGATTTGACTTGTTTACTGTTCTTGCCAACTTCCTGCAAACATTCGAATGTTGAAATGTTTCCTGCGAACTTGCTGCGAACATTACATTGGCGTGTATGTTTCTTGCAATGTTCCTGCAAACATTTTGGGTTCCTACGAATTTGCTGCAAGCTTGAAGCAATTGCTGCAATGTTTGCCGCAAGATCGCAGCTAGCGGCAATCATCTGCAAACAAGAAAATTTTATTCCTGCGAACAATTTTGTTTGCTGCAAGCTTGCAGCAGACTTGCTGCAGTCCTGCAACACACATATCAGTTTGGTAAGGGGGCAGTCGATAAATTAAAAGTTGAAGTCATCACGTTTATCAAAAAGCTTTGTTCTTAGGTTACCATTGCGCTAACGTCTAAGTTGCATGTCATATTTACATGCACAGTGCATTTATCATGTTTATAGTGCATCGTTAAAATAATGTGTCAGGCATGCTGATTTATACTTCACTAAAATATTCTTTGTGAAATGAGATACGTGGATAATGAACAGTGCTCAAGCTAAAAGTTCGTTTAAGCAATACAAACCAGGATCAAAGGAAACATAGACCTCCAAAAAAAGTCAGAGATAGGATCAGGTGCCATGAAGGAATGAAGGCAGAAAAATCTAACTACATTTGTATATATATATTTACATTTATACATTATAATATAAATGTTACCCTGACACCATCGACTCAAAAGACAATATGCACCGGCATGCCTGCCATTTTGAAAGCTTGTTCCTACATTATGTTCTCTCTCAGATCAGTAAATTTCTATCTATATATATACAATTTAAAAGACACTTGATTGACAATTTATCGTACCTAATTTAGCAAATTCAAGATGGAATGCTCTCTTCAACATGGAATGTTCCTTTAAAAAAGACTATAATTTTAACAGAGAAGAAACACGTCAATCACGGAAAATAACGTCTGTTTTGCAATGCTAAACACGATTTCTGCTGCAATATCAGACAAATATTCAAGAATTACTCTATAGATCTTTCATGGAAGTGAAATAGGAGATTGTGCGTCTTAGCGATAATGCCGCCCGTGATAAACTGCTGAGTGGTCCCCGGAAGTAGCGCAAAAGAGCTCCACTAATGGAGGACCGGAAACTGTCTACTGACATGCTAAAATCGCATGATCTTAAGTAGGCCAGGTGTCTTTCTTAATTTATCCATAAAATCACAAAACATTTTATGGATAGTAAATTAATAAGAGGAAACTATTTTAAATACTGTATAATCATTTTCTAAAGTATAATTCGTTTGATTCTATGTTCCTGGATTAACAGATTTTATTCGTGTGGACAAAATTTCGGGGCTACATGTAACATGGTTAAGGGTGACCAAGAAACATTGGGGCCCAGATATCAATGTCGATCCCAGACTTTAAAGTGAAGTCAAAATCAATTTGTTATTCATTACTCACAAAACCTGTGTTATTTTCATCCCACTGCTTTTTATATACATACTTCAGGGACGTAGCAACCGGTGGGGCCAGGGGGGGGGGTTTTTCTGGCCACCCCACTTTTTAGCATCCCAACATAACCTTTACTATAGTAAATGTTCAATGATGCGTCCCCCCCCCCCCCCCCCCCGCGCTTTATAACCATAGTATAGTGATATCAAGGATTTTAGGGAAAAATTGAAAGTAAATAGGTTTTTCGAGTTTCTGATAACTTTGAATTTTTTGTCCCATTTTTTTTTTTTGCTTGTCAACTTTTTCAGGTAAGTAAAAAAAAAATTTCTATGTGGCCCCCCCCCCCCCCACTTTCAAAAACGATGCTACGTGCCTGTACTTGGCTTTATTATGCACTATCCGTTTTTAACGCTTTCTTAAATCTGTGTAAAGCCTTGTGTATTTACCTTATTGTTCAAATTTACTTCCTAGTTCTAACTCGATAAGCTGTAGAATATAATGCATACTTACTGAACTCAGATAATTAAGCACTCCTTAGATGTTTTGTTGCTATATAACCTCAAGAAAAAAATCCATTGTTCAAAACATTTTCTTTCATCATTGTATAACCCTGACCAACAATTCGGAAAAAACAACATAGTTTAATTACAAGGAACCCTTTATATATTCATCATTTGAAATATTATTTCTCCGTTTGATCTATTTATAAACTGTCACATCCAATATTAGATTACAGGTAAAGAAATAATGAGTAAATATATGGACAAATTTCATTTTCTTGTTGTGTATGTGAGCGGTCCGTTTCCCCTTTGTCCTGTCTTTGGTTTTCATTTACCTTGGGAAATTTTACAGTTGGCTCAGAGTGTGTTTTCTAGATCTTTAATCATTTACATCTTATCATAATATTTCCATTTCTAATTTTTTTTTCTCTGTGATAACTCTTTGAAAGTTAGAGTAGATTTCTTGATAATACTACCGGAATGTAAATTAGGCAGGTCGATAGGTCAGGAGCTATGGAGGCCTAACATGCATGCAAATCTCGTGCGCATCTGTCTCTGTGTCTGACGCTAAGGAAGCCAAATGGGCATGTAAATCTCAAGCGGCTGCCTTTGTGATCAACGTCAGTGGGCGAGGACTATTGAAATTGGCATGGGAGTCCTCGAGTAATTTAAATCTATGTCTACATTTTTAAAATCTAAATCTACAATTCTATTTCACAATGAAATGGAAATATAAGGAATCACTGTCTAGTTAGTATAGTATGCCAGGGCATCAACGATAGTGGGAAACATGGCATAATTTGCATAACGGGTGTTAATAAAAATTTTCTCCCTTTTTTTTTTGCACTGTAAATTTATAAGCCATTTGGGATTATACCCAAACAGGCTATTATATAACATTTGGGCGAGAGGTTCCAAACTGTTATAGATGTACATGTTGTGCCAACTTTGGTAAAAATTGGCCTTGTGTTTTGGGGAAGTTAAAAATGTAATCTGTATTTAGATGAATGAACACTAGAAGGCTGATTTGAGGTTTCAGCTCAGTTTGAGTCAAGATTGAGTTAAACGAATACTCGTATCTAAATCTTATTTGCAATATTTTCATATATGCTGTAACTTCACAATCATATTTCTGCCTCTGAAATACATGTTTGAGCAGTAAAGAGATAAAAACAAAGGACTGTTTCATTTGTTTTATGAATAACCTCACCGTCATACATACAATATCTAAGGACAACAGAAATATATATGCATTCAAAGTACTGATGTTTCAATATTAAATAAGGGAACAATGTGTGTTACAATTATATGATAACATATACAAGTACATGTATTACCATTTTATTTATCAATTCTAATAAGTGCATAAAAAATAATGCATGTACATTATATTTTTAAAAAGCACACTTTTCTGATGCCTGCCCTTAAACAACCAATCTTTCAAAACAACTAAATCTACTCAACCACTTAAAAACACTTGGCAGTTACAATGTATATACCTATCAATGCAGTTGCATGAATGATTGATACTGTATGGGTTTTTCTTTCTTCAATAAAAAATGCACTCATGTTTCACATAAAATAGAATGGATTCTGTAACAGGTTCAATGGATTGATTGATTAATTGTCTGTACTGTCTGTTATAATCACATCAAATAGCTTTTTTATACTGTATGGCAAATATTCATTAATTACCTTAATTGATAGTTCTGATTTTATTGAATATTTGCCAATATTCTTTATTTTGGACTTAAATAGAGGTTGCCATTCACTCTGTCAAAATTACAGAACAACCAGATTACGGTTACTATAAATCTCTGGCTTTTTCTCTGTCCCTCTATAAATTCTAAGATAAATGTCTTCCTCTACAGTGATACTGGTGTTAGCTGGGTTTAGAGGGTTTTGTACTTTTGTCTGTCTTCTCTTGTGACAGTTCTTTACTTTGGTCGTCTTCCGTTTTCGGTGATTTTTTACTATGGTCGGCCCCTGGCTTGCTCTGTGGCGCCGTTAAATCAGCTGCCATGTCTTTCTCTGACGTGTACGCTGTGCCGATTTCTAGTTCCTCTTTTTTCTCCTGTTCCAGCTGCCAGAGATCCTTCTTCTTGTGCTGTCTGATGGCGTCGTCCACTCGGTCGTCAATCATCTGTTCTGTTAGGACTCCATCCTCTGAGGCGTACGCTGTGGCCTACAAAATAATCACAAACATATACAATTAATCATAGATGTATTAATACTTACAGATCATTCCACCTCTGCATAACAAAATCTACTTCAATACCAGGAGGAGAATTTTTTTCTAGATAACTGAGAAATCTTTATATTACAGTGAAACTTTCCATATCTAAGTGTAGTATATTCCAGAATCTTGAATTAATATGATGTATATTTAAATCCTTTTGAGTTTCAATGAATTCATTTGATTTGATCTTGTATTATCCTAAGGGTTGCCTAACTTGGTTGATTTCTGTAGAACCAGTGGATTTTCAATAAGTTAACTATTTATTTTTTTTTTAATTAAAGAATAAATTAGACAGACACATTAATAGTTAATACACAATCAAATAAATAGTTTGTGTCTAGTGAAAGCTCTGGAAAGTTTGAAGCCATTTCTAGCCTGAAAAAAGTTAACTTACAGCTGGCTAATGTTATCGGTTGTTCCTGTTTTGCATAGGCACATTTGATAATTAATAGGTTTAGAACAATAGCTGTTGACAGAGGTCTCCAGTTTTAGAACTTATGTAAGGTAACTGTGTCTTACCTGCCAGGCCACACCAAGCTTGGAAATCTCTCTCCCCGACAGCCCATCTGTTTTTAATGATATTTCTGTACACTTAGCACTGTAGTCAAACTCGGCCAACTTTAACCTAAAATCAAGACTCTGAAATTAGCATTTGAGTGTTACAGAAAATAAAATTGACCAGACCAGGATTTGAACCCCAGTAAATCTTTCCTATTGACACATTCCCCTAAAGCTAAATATTATTTATTGTCTCTGTCTATTGTAAGATAGATACATTGGGATTTTTTTCAACTGTTTGTCCAGACGATGATAAGGAATAAAAGGTAACAGGCAAAAGAGTCCAGTCTTCCTTGAACTATACAATAGGTGCTCTTTCAACTGACAAAAATTTATCAATCTTTCTCAGAACCACATAAGCAATATAGATATCACCCTCCTTTCCAGTAAAATATTTAAATTTACCAAGATTTCTCTCAAAATGAAGAAAAAGGTTTCCTTTCAAAAGAATTATAATCATTATTCTAGTGTAACAAACTCAGACAGAATGGTGAATCCTACAGCCCTCCTCGAACACTTAGTATAGTAAGTCTTGTGAAATATACCTTTTGTCCTCCATGGAAGGTTTAAGGACAAATCGTTCGAAGTAGAGCCTGACCAATCGTTCTCTCTCGTCTAGTGTAGGGACACTGAACTCTACCATCTCGTCTATTCTGTCGTTAATCGCCCAGTCAAACTGTTCAGGCTGGTTACTGGCAAGTACCAACATAAACCTACATAACAGACAAAAATTATTTCTTTATGAATCACAATCTTAAAAATATATGCAAAATTTAGAAAAGAATTACCAGGTATATAGAATATGAAACAAAGTCGCATCTTTGAGCACCAAAGAAACTTCAGATTTCTTAATACTCTAGAGATTTATTACTATATATACCAGGTAATCACATTTTTATATAAATCAGTAAATCAATTGATTTTTGTGAAACACTTGTGCCCCCCTCCCCATACACATATATGCCAAGAATAGGAATGAAAACTGCAAATGATTGGATATTTTATTAGTCCAAGGGGCATAATTTTGTAAACAAGAGGCCCAGGGGCCACATCGCTCATCTGAGCAATTGGCTAAGAAAAAGCAAATATCAGATCAGAACTGAAAGTTTACTGAGGGAGGGGGAGGGGGCTTGAATTTTAACCCCCAGGGGGTCATGATTTGAACAAACTAGAATCTACACTACCTGAGGATGATTCCCTATAAATATCACTAAGCATGGCTTTGAAGTACTTGAAAAGAAGATTTTAAAAGGTTTCCAAATTTATTCCTATGTAAAACTTTTTTCGGCCATTTGGCCCCACTCTACCCCCTGCGGTCATGATTTGAACAAACTTGAATCTACACTACCTGAGGATGATTCCTCATGAGTTTCATCTTTCCTGGCCCAGTGGTTCTTGAGAAGAAGATTTTTAAAGATTTTTCCTATATATTCCTATGTAAAACTTTGATCGGCCATTTTGGCCCATTGGTTGAACAAAATTGAATCTACACTACCTGAATGATTCCAAGATTTTTGGCCCAAAGAAATTTTTTAAAGGTTTTTCCTATATATTCCTATGTAAAACTTTGATCGGCCATTTTGGCCCCACCCTGCCCCCGGGGGTCATGATTTGAACAAACTTGAATCTACACTACCTGAGGATGATTCCACATGAGTTTCATCTTTCCTGGCCCAGTGGTTCTTGAGAAGAAGATTTTTTAAAAATGCCATTAATTTTTCTCTAATTCATAATTATCTCCCCTTGGAAAAGGGCGTGGCCCTTCATTTGAACAAACTTGAATCCCCTCTACCCAAGGATAATTTGTAGCAAGTTTGGTTGAAATTGGCCCAGTGGTTCTTGAGAAGAAGATGAAAATGTGAAAAGTTTACAACAATGACGACGATGACAAAAACGACGACGACAATGACAGACAACGGACAAATTTTGATCAGAAAAGCTCACTTGAGCGTTTGGCTCAGGTGAGCTAAAAATGGCTCGATTGTAGCCAAAACAAAACTTGAGCTATATATTCTAACTTATGATAATTCTCTATACCGAATTCCATTTCAGTACTTGCAACCTCTGCAAGGAAAAGGAACGGAAACTTGGTGAACCAACTGACTGATACAGTGATAGACAACAGCAAGCAATATGTCCTCCCTTTTTTGAAAGAGAGGAGAGGGGTGGTGGTATAAAATATGTATCAACCTGGATATCAAATTTTGTTGTGTTATGTATCACTTAGCTCTTTATGTACTGTAAGTATTCAAGATTTTTTTGCTCAAAAATACTGAAGATAGCAACTTTATCTACTCTTACATGGATTTTTTCTTAATGTTTTTCCAATTGTAAAAGGAGGGATTACATGTATAAGACAAGGTCATTTTCACACCTAAATAAAGTTAAATGTTAATTCGTTTTATATATATAATTTTTTTTATCCATTTTTTTTAAGGAGACTTGTGTTTTTCCAGACCAACTACAAAATCAGAATGATACACACTTGTTAGACTGTTCTCCGGTACAATAAAGGAATGCATTTAAGGTGGCCCTCATATCTTCACTGATGAGTTCCTATAAAGAGAAGGCTCATTTAATACAGCACAGCAGTGCAATGGTTTACAGGAAAACAATACAGGCAATAAGTCTTGTTATTTGTATTACTCTAGTATCACTGTATGTTTACCTTGTTTCTTTTCCTCAGGAAAGCATCTGCTTCATCAACGAATAAAAGCACCCTATCAATATAATTTTTATTTCATTAGTTCAAAAAGGTACTGTGTAACCAGCCTTTCTATTTTGGCTTCAAATCAGAAAATATGTTTAAATAATAAATACCAAACCTAAAATCAGGTTAAATCTTCCTGCCAATATTTTTTATTTTAGATTTATTATTTTTATCAATTTTAATTCTTTTTTTATACTTCAAACAATTATATGATAAAACATTTACTTTATCATTGTAAAAAAAGCTGTGACAATTATTCTTTATTTCTAAACTTCATTTTCACATTTCATTTTCCCTTTCATTATTTTCCCTTATAATTATCTTACCCCCTCCTGCTAGCTTTGGCCCAGTCAAAGACTTTGTGCATGGCAGTGACCCCCTCCTTGCCCATGGGGGCTACATCTCCCCCCGTCATAATCGCGTAGTCCATACCGGAGTGCTGGGCAAGGCTCTGAATACCCACAACAAAAATATTTAAAACCTTCCAACTGTACTTCATCTTGAAATGTGTAATGCTGATCAAATATCAGATGAAAGAAAGATAACTCTGTAATGCACATACATGTAAAATAAAACATACCTTGGCAAACATTGTCTTCCCTGTGCCTGGTGGACCATACATTAACAAATTTCTGTAAAATCCCTTGTTTTTCTTTGTATGTCTTGTTGCTATGGCAACATCTCTAAGTCTTTCTTCAAGTTCTGGCTGCAGCAGAAAATACATAATTATGTGATTTTGAATTGAAACAAATTAAAGAAACAAATCTTTTTAATTTATTTTGTCCAATGTAATTTTTTTTTAACTTACTTTTAAAATAATTCCTTTCAGTGCGTCCTCAGGTTTATTGACAATTCTCTTGATTGTCTGAAAAATACAAACAAGTCTATACTGAAAAATAAAATTAATTGGCAGAAATGTAGAGTACAACACTCTCACTGTTTATTTCTTATTACATGTTATTTATCACCAGTCAAAACTAGATGAAAAGTTTGTGATAAAAATGATCTGTCATCTCTCTGACCTTTATTGGGTGTTTGATGACCTCTCCTACGGTCAGTCGGGAGGTTTCTCGGACCAGTGACGGTTTCCCCAGCCTGGCCTCAATGTAACGGGCGGCCACACCAGTTCCGTGTTTGGCTGCATATATCCCCACTGCTGCCATGGTTAGACCAACAGCCTAGAAATATAGGTAAGGACTCTAGTTTAGCAAAGTCTAATAATTACATACTTATAACTAGAGGTAGTATATTGCAGAGAGAAAGCAATACTAAATTTTTCTTTTCGAGTTATGTAAACTATAGGCAAATCTACATGTATATACATCTTCATAATTGTTGCATTTATCATTTTGAATTTTAATATTTGATCACCTGCAAAATTTTTTGCAGTCAAAAATAAATAAACTTTGTTTATAATATGCCTTTTTCCAGCTAGAGTAAATTGCTTTATCCATACATAAAATGTTGTGTACTCTTGTCCCAATTACAAATCTCAATTCCCCCCAGTATGTTGATTAATGACAATATAAACATACTGTAGCTGCCACTTTGTCTTTATCTGTGATGAAGGCTTGAAATCCTGTACCAAGCACTGAGCCAGCTGTTCTGATGTTAAATTAAGACTGACATTATGATCAGGACATTAAATTTTATTTTTGTAAAAGTTGAAATTGCTTGATTCAATAAAAAATTGTTCAGGTATTAATTTATATAAAATTCTTTGTTAAATCAGAATTTTTATATTTTCATTTGAAGTCCTTTTTTTATTTTGTTTTGAAGTCCTACTTGATGGACTCTAGCACCGTCTCCCTCTTCTCCTTTGCCTTCAGTCTGATTTGCTCCTTGATTAGATCAATGTTCTCTCTCTCCATCTGACCCCTAGCCTTCATCTCAGCCTCTATCCTGGCTTGTTCATTTTTCCTTCTGAGCTCAAATTCATGCTCTAGTGTGGCTACATAAAAACATTTAATCACAGTTTATTTCCAAATTTTAGATTACAGATTATCTTACTCACTCATTTCATTTGGTACGAAACTGTTCTACTAATTCTTTGTGATAAGAAATCCTTTTCCAATACTTACCTTTTCTCATTTGTTCTTGCTTAGCTACAGATTCTTCTTGTTTTCTAAGATTTTCTTCCTGCAGTCTTGCCTAGAAAATAATCACCAACATGAATCATACCATTCTACTGTGCCATTAATTACAACTTACACAATTAAATGATGCAATACATATATTTTCAATATCTTTAAAAGTGATATTGCAAGCACCAGTGATATACCTGATAGAACTGCAGTCCCAAACACCTTTTCTATACTATATAATCTTGTTATCAGTGCTCCAAGTTGCACTTACTTTTAGGTCGCTAAATGGTGACCTAAAACTTTTTTTGATCGCCATTAACAAATTTTTCACTCGCCATGATGAAAACATGTGAATAACACAATTAAAACAATGGACTAACATCCAGATGTGTTATGTTTTTATTAAATCAAAGATAATTGATTACTGTGACTAGAAATCTTTTGCTAGTTGAAGGATATATTTTTATTAAATACAACCAACCTTTGTATGGTACACAAAAGAACACAGGTAATCTGATCCTAGAATTAAAGTTTAATCAAAAGAAAATAAAACTTTGACAGTTGTTGAGACAGGACTTTGCCAATTGTTTATCGTGTTTTAATTACCTGTTTACTTACTACTAAGTATCTCACCCATAACACAGTCGTTATCAATGCCGCCAAAACACTTAATTAATTGTGATATGCAAGCCATTCACCAAATACTTTAATAACCAGGTCAGAGAAACTCTAGAAAGTTTACGACATTTGGATGCCATTTTCTCAGAGACTTTATGTATATACGTTTCTGGTTCTATCAAACTTTACTATTACAGCATGCTGTCATAACATTATGTGATCCAATTCCATACGACGCTTTGTAAAGTGTGTTAAAGTGCATATCTTCAAACATTGTCTTAATAGAGAATCTTGAAAACGTAAATCTCGATCCCGATCATAAAAAGATGGATGTTGCCAGCCCAAATTTTCTCAGTCGCGAAAATGCGACTTAGTTTTAATTTCTAGTCGCAAAACCAATTTTTTGGTCGCAAATGCGACCGTTATTTGCGACCATTTTAGTCGCAACTTGGAGCACTGGTTAACACAAATTTTAAGATATTTTTAAGTCAGTTTCCTTAAAAATACTTGTTCCCTATAAAGATGGTAATTACCTGCTGTGAGAGTTGATCGTCGTATCTCCGGCGAGCCAGTTGAT
This sequence comes from Saccostrea cuccullata, assembly GCF_032062105.1. Classification (NCBI taxonomy): domain Eukaryota; kingdom Metazoa; phylum Mollusca; class Bivalvia; order Ostreida; family Ostreidae; genus Saccostrea; species Saccostrea cuccullata. Next base: position 41,498 of record NW_026919847.1, read on the forward strand.
CCTGGTACTGGGCTTTCTGTTGGTGAAGTTCTGCTTCTTTTGACATTGTTTTTCTCCTCTCCTCTTCTTGCACTTTTATTGCTTGAAGTTTCATTTGTTCAATATGAGCTTCCATTTCCTAAAAGTTCAGATCATGCATCTTTTATCAAACATTTCCATACACTACTATTAACTGGCTTCAACATGGAAAATGATTATAGTATAGTATGAATGTGCTGTTTTTGCATAATTTTATGTGCCTTTTTTTTTATTTTTCTATATTGTCGTTTTCATAATGTTTCGTTTTCAGTTGCATCAAAATGATATAAAAACTTTAAGGAAATTCGGATTAAACATGTTATTCTACTACTTCTGTTTTATTTGTCACCTTTTGAATTACTAAAAGCAACTGTATTTTTTTTTTAAGTATTTCATGTTTATTCTGAACTTCTTTTCCTTCATTGCATCACACAGCTCTCCCACTGCACTTCTTGACACCAACTTGTCCACATGGACTCATCATGTAGACATAAGTACTTAGTTTTTACCTTTGCTTTCGCCTTTGCCTCGACTTGTTTTGTTTCTTCCTGCATTTTTGACAAATCCAATGCTTCTTTGGCATTTCCTAAGTCATGAAAGTACTTAATGTTATTTAAAGTCTCATAAAGATTCGCAAATTACTTGATAACCTTGAACCGTTTGACAGGAGTGAAACCATTTCATCAGAAAAATATTTTTCCACAATCTTTGGAACAATATGCATTCTTTCCACTTAAAAACTTAAGAAAATCATATTACAACCCACAAAATTATATAAGAGACACTTACTTGATTTTTCTAGCTCTCTAGCAGCCTGAGCTGCCCGTTCTAATGCTGCAGAGTCAAATCTATAGGCTTCCATCTCAGACTTCGTCATTTGCTTCGGCGGCTCAGAACCCCCCTTCCCATCACCTCCTGGCGGGGGTACGGGGACTTGTGGGGGTCCCTGTCCCCCACCTCCCATTCCAAAAAGCCATGACATCGTTATTTGATGTGTTTGTTTGCGATCGGCACTTTATTACAAAACTCACGTGTAGTAAAAAAAATTTGGACATGCGTAAATCAAACCGGAAAACTAGTAATAGTCAAACTAACTATAAGTTAGAATCCGGAAAGCTTTTCATTTGTTTAGTCCAGAATAAAAAAAAGATATCGATATAAATTAATCCTTAAGAATACGTTCTTTTTGTTATTTTAAGAATATACAAAAAAAAAAAAAAAATAAATAAATGAAAAAATCAATAAATAAATCAAACGCAAGTGATTAACGTAAAATCAAACTTCTTAGATCCGCGCCGTATACAGAGTACATACGACGCGGATCTAAGAAATTTAAAAAATGCAATTCTTCTTCTTCCCTTTATGGAATGTACTCAAGTTGAGTGTCAATATTCCAGTATTACAATGCTATTCAAAGTACTATAATCCTTCGGCTTTACATTTTATATTTATACAGCAAGATGTATCGAGAAGCCATTGAATATAAATGCTGCAATATCAAAAATTAAGAATTTTTATTATGAGACACTTTACTATATCAAAAATTGTGGAAAGGAAAAGTTAGAGGAAAAGATGCAGTGTATTATCTTTATATTCTCTCTCCCTTCTCTTTCCCTCTCTCCTTCATGCACCTTTCTATTTTTAAATAAAAAACACACATAATGTTGTATTACATAACCTCATTTCATTTTAAAAGAGATGTAAATATAAAAAACAAAAAGCAAAAATATGCAAATTTGCTCCTTAAAAATGAGCTAAAAATTCTTAAAACAGCATATTGAAAGACAATTGGTTTTTGAACATACTCATGTTGCATAATACCAGTATATAAATACAGTTATAAATACAGTTCAATAATATAGATACACAAAGGAATCACAACTGTAGGTCTATGCAATTAAACAAAAACAACATTTTAACCACATAGCACAAGTAAAGTCAAATTAATATTATATAAATATTGCATGTAGTTGAGTGTAACACTGAAAATTTTCACCCCAAGAAAACCATTGTCAACCTCGGCTGCGCCCCTGTTGACAATGGTTTTCTTGGGGTGAAAATTTTCAATGTTACACTCAACTACATGCAATATCTATTATATTACACTGAATGTTTTATACAAATGCATATAACAGTGAACCGTGCGCGAATAAATTCTGCGCAGTCGCTGTTTTTTGGAATATCACCTGTCGTCAAGCACTGTTCACTGTTACTACGCTGGAGGGCGTGGCTTCATTATTCAGCGGATAATAGTGTTTTCTAACAAATGTTTCTCGACCAATCAGATTCAACTAATTTACATGAAAGTATAATATAACAAAATATTTCTTTCACATTAAAAATCAAATCATAATACTAAGTAATAATTCTGTACATGTCAAAACAGAAATAAAATCTCAAGTACACTAAGCATGTACCTAAGACAAACAATATATTTAGAACTTATTTGCAAGATGGATGCGATTTCTTTTGAATTTCGATACAATTAAAATATATATATATATATATATATATATATATATATATATATATATATATATATATATATATATATATATATATATAAAGTTATAAGATTAGCAGAATACACATGTATACATATCTTTGGTCTGTAGACTTGGAAATTATTCGTAAGATATATATGCATGTGCCAAGTAATATGTTACCAACTTATTTGTAAGATGGATGAGATTTCTTTTAAATATTTGAAACAATTTTAAAAAAATAATAAATTATGTATAATTTTGGCAAAATATCTTTGGTCTGTAGAACTTGGAATGTCTTCGTTAAGAGATATATACTTGTATCCGCGCCTTAACCCTGGCTCTACAAAGTGGACATAGACAACACAGTTGTCCACACCAACGACAGCAGCAGATGTGAGTACAGGGTAAGAACAGCGTACCTCTACTCTCATTGGCACAAACCATACAAGGCCCCTTATCTGAAAAATAAAAACGAACATTAAGGTAAGAGGTGTTTTCCTGACTATATATAAGATGATTTTTTATTATACAAGATTTGTAGAGTAGCGAAATATAAATCTTCGACAAAATGAAACGTTTTACATGAATAATGAACATCATCAACTTCTTGCATGTGGTCCAACTGAAAGAAATACTTCAGAATTTCCGAGGAAGTTTCTTCTTCATTACCTAAATCAATGAAGAAAACACATGCAAATGATTAATTATAAGGTGGTGAAACGCACGGGTCCTGACTCAACAATTTTGCATGTATTTAAATTCGAAAGAAAAAAAAGAGTTGTCTTCGTATTATTTTTTTTAATTCAAAGATGTTAAGCCGTCAAACAAGATTTTCTAGCTGAATGATTTTTATCAATTTTACTCAAAATTTCTCTATAATTTTATATATTGAATGTAAAGTTTTAGCAAGTTTAAGAATCTAGGAATTTCGAATATCTTCCATTGAGAACTTTGTTTGATGTTTTATACTTACTGATGCTAAGTTCACTCATTGCTTTCTCAATGTCTCTTTGCTGGAATCCACATTGCAAGACCTCTCTAACCACCGCTGGATCAACAATTACTGATGACCCACTTGTTGATATGATGCTTAAAGGCTGTAAATTAAGTACATGTAATTCAACATGAACATTCAATTATGATATAAAATAGAAATAAACTTCATCGATTGCATCAGAGCTTCAGAATTTTTCTAAGTTTACTGCAACAATCAAAGAAATAAGTTAAGAATTTAATTGTTTGATTGTTGTTTTAGGTCCGGTTCAAGAATTTTTCAATCATGTAGAGACGTCACCGTATACCGGTGAAGGGCTTCAAATTTAGACCTTTACTCAGCACTTAGGGCCGTTGTACAGCAAGGAATCATTTTCATGCCAACGTCTACTAACTATGACAAGGAGCGCTGACTTTTAAGGTCTCAACCGAAGGATCTTCAAAATCCCTCAAAAAAGAGAGAATACTTTTAAAATACAATAATAATTGCATTATACAAAATTATTTCCCTTTCTTGAAATGCCGTTACCTGCTGGAAATATTCTGTGATGAATGGACATTGAGGAAACCAACGCAGGTGCTCGTGAAAAGCTGTTTCATTCGGTTCCCACTTGTGCAATTGTAACCCACAGAAAGAACACTGAACTCTGTCTCCAACTCCAGTGTAGACAAATCCAGCTGCTGCCAATTCCTCCGGCTGTTGGGACATTTGCCTTGGCCAGTCTGTGAAAGTACTCAATCTGTCTATGTAACTGTTAACATCGCTAGTCTGTAGAACCGACCTGCTGAGATCAGCAATCGGATTCTGCCCTGTATGATGTCCAGTCCTTTCCGATGTCACACAGCTGTCTGCCTCTGGCTCTACTAAAGCAATTGCTCCAGAATTTTGTTGTGTTGGCGTGGAGTCATATGCATCCACCCGAGAAATAGGTACATTTCTACATGTTCTATGGGGAACCAAAGGATCACAGTGAGTGTGTGGTATACCCATTACTCCAATCACAATTACTATAACCACAAAAGTAACACCGACACTCACTTCCATTCCCCGTGTAGTAAAGTCCAGCTCTGGCAAGACGGAGTGTGCTGACCGGTAGACCACCGGGAAAATTGTGATATGAAGCAATCCTCATCCACTCAAACCGCATTGAGGAGGTGCTTTCATTGCAAAGAATTTCTTCTAACCCCTGAAAGCCATGCTGAGTGGCCATGGTAAATATGATAGCTGTTAAGCAAATAAGGAGTTAAATATGCTTGTAAATATATTTTTTTAACGACATAGTTCCATTATATATAACTGCAACTGTGTGAGCAAACATTTCCATAATGCATTAACACGTGTTTTTGCTTGTGCACACCGTTGCAATTATAGGAAATTCATTATTATACCCCCCCCCCCCCAAAAAAAAAAAAAACAAAAAAAAAAAACAGTGCGAGATACTAGCATAGCTTGCGGGACATCTGGACAAAAAAGACACTTCAACTTGGCAAATTTAGAAAGGAATAATAGCCTTTATGTCATTAAGAGTTATCTCTCTTATCAGAGTATCAATGAACATTGAAATACAAATATCGTCTGCGTTTTCATGCTCGGCATTGGGCGATATTTTATTCATTACCTAATCAATGTTACCCTCAAACCCACTCAATAATTGTACATATATATGAATATATGCACTTTAAACATTGTTTCATTCTACATGTATTTGAACACGTGTTTTTCTATCCAATGACATCGGTGAGTTGGAATACCCATTACGATAAAATTAATATGTAATTTACATAATATTATAAATTACTAATGCTTACGTATGCTATTTTGAACAAACGTGCATGCACTTTAACAATACAAAGCTGATACAAAGCATTACTTTTAATCCTTTTACCTAAGAATTATTTCCGGGTTTATGAAGAATAAGTCCAGGAATTCGAAGTCTTCCGGTTATGTCGGACTCCCTCTGGTATTCAGGATAGATGATTGGGTCACAGATCGAAAGTAGTTTTTGTACAGTTTTGATATTATTTTATTCTCCTATGGAATAAGTATATGTATATGTATGGAAAGTATCATAAAATACATGTATGTATTAAGTATTTATATGAAAAAAATTGCTTTTAAAATACATAGCAGTGGTCACGTACGACTTAATTGATTATGGATTCTTCTGAAATTCATATATAATTTTTAGCTTAGAATTGTTGTGAAATTTTCAGATGTTAAATTTAAATTAACTTTGATGATGAATGCAGATTAAATCATCTGCAGTCTCACTAGTTTGTTTCTATTATCACATATTATTATTATTATTATTATTATTACATAGCATGGGAAAGTGAAGCCTATACAGTATACAGTTGCTGTGTATACATGTATGTATACGTCCCTGATGAAGTCAATTCACAACGGGTTTATTAAAGCAAACATTTAAGTAAGTTCCAATTGTTATGGATGCAAATATAGTTAAAAATGCTTTATCACAGTAAATACGCTTCATTTTACTATGATGCGCGAAATATTGTGCAATGCAAACCACAGTCGACCCCCTTAAATTATTTATTTTAAAAAGGCCAAAATTTAGGGAACCTTTAAACTTTTGAATCCATTTTGAAAAAGTGTCGATCAATGTCTTCTTTTTCATATCTTGCCCATTGCCTGATGTAATCTTCCACTGAATTCATGATATATGTATGATATTATGACGCCAGTTATTAATATATCGGGGTGCCCTTAATTTAGGTACTCTTCAAATCAATGATTTTAGGTCCTCATTGATTAACTATATTAACTTCACCTGTAAGGACGTATCCAGCAAGACTTTAGTTGTAGGTTGAAGAAGAACATAAACACGATGATGGATTGTGTTTCAGAAATTCAATATCCAGGCTATGAAAGTTTTTATTGCAATTGAATAGTTTAGAAGAAATATAGTCTATGTATTTTTGTAGGTGTAGTCTTCTACTTGAAATTTGGTGGAATACAAGGCTGGTCCCTAATGTGATCAAGAATATTACTTACGAGGGCTGTTCAATAAATAATGTCCTCGGTGCTCAGAAAGAAGCAAAAGACGCTTTTCAATGATTTAGTCTTCATGATTTTACTAATTAACCTCTTTTAAGTAAAATATATGTCCGTAACATTTTTCATCCAATTTCTGGTCGTTTTTAGAACTCATTTTTGGGTATGACCCTTAGTATACTGGAAAATGGCAGATCCAATGATTTCCCGGACTTGTTTCTTCCTTCTGAAAGGTGTTTTTTCCAAGCTTGGAAATAGAAACAAGTCAAACGGTCAAAGATCTAGCGAATATTGTTTATGTGAAAAAACATTAACTTTCTGTTTATCCCGAAAACCCCTTTACTCTTCTGGGTATGCGGGTTTGGACGCTGTCTTGAAGAAATTCAGTGTAGTGGATTCCTGATTCTGGGTCCTTCCTCTAATAAACCTTTTGATTTTTTGGCCAAAAAATGCTTTCTAGACTCCTCCAGAAATTAAACTGTCTCTCCGAATACGGTTTTGAACAGCAATACCACTAATGTTTAAGAAAATTACATATAAATCTGTATTTGTGCTCTTGCATACCTGTGCAATCATCAGACATTCGCCGTTTTTATCAAGTACATCTTATGGTAAGTTTTGGTTTTAGGGCTTTAAGCAATATATTCATGTTCCAATATCTTTTTGAAAATAAAACAGACGTGGATAACTACAATTACTGATATTTTAAAATAATTGTTAAGAATTTCGTACACGCTGTCTTTTTAACTCATTTTTCAAAATATAGGGTGACATTTGGGTATCAAGCTTTTTTACCGTCAAAAGTTTCTTAAATACAGTGTAAACTACCCCCGATGTGATGTCTATCAAATTTGCTATGTGTCTTAAAGTCAATCATGCATCATCAAATATTATTTGTTGAAATTTGGCGAACAGTACATAAGTTGTTATAATTTTTGTTGGCAAGGAGGGTACCCATTTTTAATGCCCATTATATAATTTTTTATCATTGAAATTTACCTGCTCTTTTGTCTATGAAACAGGCATTTGTTGCTGTAAATGTCACATATTTCAGCGAATATTTGTTTGGGATTTTTAACAAGTTTACGGCAGCTTTAATGAAGCTTTTATTTTCACTCTAGTTTACTGATTCTTTACCATTCAATTTTAATGCAGTGTCTCGAAAAGCCCTTGTTTCTTAGCTTCTCACGATGAAAATATGTGATGAAAAGTGGTCACATAAACTGTTTTAAATTCATGAAAGATTCAATAATGAGAGAAAGTCAAGTTTAATGTCATATGGTATCTGTAATGTATGTCATATAGTTCAGGACATTATTTATTGAACAGCCCTCGTATATTAACCGAGTGAATTTCTTTAATGGCATATTGAATTCTAAAGAAAAACTTTTTTTCAGCTGCATTCACTTAAAAACAGCGCGGTTCGAAAAGCCTTTGCTTTGCAATATCCATAACCACAAATCCGAGCATGTATTTTATTTCTACTCTATTCCCAACTATAAATTAAAGTCCTGGCTTTTTGACATCATAGAGATTTGCTTTTTCAATATAAATGGAACCCGTAAATTAACTTTTTTTGTCATTGATCATTTGCAACATTATTTTGATTGTACATTCAAATACTCTTAAGGTGGTATTTAAAAGCTGCTTGAGTTTCTGATTGATAATATCTATGTAGGGTTTAGGAGACTAGATCTTTTAACAATCTATTGGGAATTTCCATGAAACCAATTGTGTCCCGTTATTTCCAGACCTATTTTTGTGTTCCTATGAAGTAGAAAGTCAAAGTCTTATAGGTTACGTGAAAAAGAAACCACTTGCTGTGATCTTCAACTCGACATTTAGATACATCGAGACGTATTGTAAATTAACAATAATTATTTCCATTCATATGTCAACACGATATATCCCAGTGAGCATAAATAAAAGATACCACAGATTCTGACATATCTGCTTCATATTTGGATATTTTACTAGAAAAAAAGTTAATGGTAATCGAAGAACCAAGCTTTATGATAAAGGTGTTGGCTTTAATTTTTCAATCGTCAACTTCCCTTACTTATGCAACAATATACACCCTTATCAGATGCAAACATAGGGATTATATCTCTTTGTTGATTTGATATGCTAGTGAATCTGTATGTATGAACAATTTTTTAAACGAGGTAAGTTATTGACAAACAAGTCGGTGAAACAAGAATATCAGCAGTTTAGTTTAAAGTCACAATATGGCAAGTCTGTTGGTTGATTCACTGACCTTGTCATCAAATACAATCTATCGTGAAGTCAAATGCTCACTGATGTTTTTCATTCTAGTTGTTACACCATAATTTAAACACAGAATTGTCGATGGATTTTTCCGTTACTCAGTATTTCCTATCATGACAAGGACCATGCAGGCTTTTTTGAAGGAGGTTGTTTTTAAACCAGTCTATTATTATATTCACTTGCATAAACAAAGATGTGTGAAGTTTACATGATTCGATAATGATAAATTAAGATATATGCGCCATATATAATTTGACTTGACCAACACAAACATTGCACAATGTTTTATGATAAAGTGGTTACACATATCCTGCATATACATGTTTAATATACGCCAGCCATATAATCTGAATGTTTGAAATGTATATTGTTTAATAAATGTATATTGTTTAATAAATGTATATTGTTTAATAGACTTTGAGATTGAATACTGTTCGTTATCTCCATATCCTTCTTTATGTAAACAGATACAAGTAGGTAATGAGAGCGCTTTATCGTTTTTATGTCAAAGTGGCAATTTAATAGACTCCAGTGGTATGATCCTGTCTAAATTTATTTGGGGGATTAAATGAACAATGACATACATGATATCACAGAAACACTGCGATTTAGACACCGTGTTATGCTTTCCAAATTGTTTCATTTTTTTTTTTTGTAAAAGATGTTTAAAAAACTTTAAATTTGTTTTAATATAAAATATATAATTAAATAAATCTAAATAAAAAAAAATCTTCGTTCTGTTAAAGAGGGCCTCCTGAAAAAAATCTTTCATAAATATTCCTACATTAAAACTCCCCAGTTATTATTATCATTAAAAGCAAATGGTTCATCAGATTAAACAATTATCATAGAATCAACAGCATAGGAAATAGATAGCACCGCGTACAAAAATGAGACATTTAACATTTGCATAGGCTATTATACCATTAAAAAAGGAAGAAGATGACGAAAAGTGATATCGATAGATCTAAAATATATGTATGAAATTGCGCATTGATGCCTTATACCATTTAAAGGTTTAAAGATTAAAGGTCTTCAGAACTTTTTTTATTTAAAAAAAAAATCAAATGAGAAAACTTAAGAAAAAACACAAGAAATGTACGATATACGTCATGCAAAATTCGACCCTTGGTTAGGTTATATTTGCTTACAATGTCATAATAGCGACCACAGAATTTCTGAAACTCCTGTGTAACATCAATTTATAATTATCTGTCAATTGCCTCCCTCAGTTCAAAACTTGATCGTACTTGAAAAATGACTCAGGCCCACATGAAGCAAGTACAGTTCAGCCATACATTGACTATTTACTGAGTACTCTGGAAAAATGTGGAAGGCCAAATTGAAAAAAAAAATGTACCTATGTTCATATTAAGATATTTTCATCTCTTCAAATGATTTGATTATAAGTACAGTTGAATTAAAGATTGGACGGAATGAATTAAATAAAGAAAACTATAGATGAAATATAAGGATTAAGAACAGTAATCAAGCTCAAAGGGTCATTGAAACCATACAAATCTAGAGCAGTAAAATATCCAATTTAAAACAAATGTGTCAGATGTTGTAGTATCTTTCATCTCAAGCACACTGGGATATATCGTATCGACATGAGAATGTTAATAATCATTGTTAATTGACAGGACGTCGTCAATATAGCTAAATGTCGAGTTGTAGGTCACAGCAAGTATATTTTCTTCTTTTCACATACGATTTTGGACATATTCTGTTTCATATGAATGTAAAAATACGTCTGCTAATAACGGGACATAATTGGTACCCATAGGAATCGCAATAGACTGTTGGAAGACCTGGTCTCCAAAAACCACATAGATATTGTCAATCAGAAACTCAAGCACCTTTTTAATGTCAATTTCAGAGTACTTGTGTGAACAATCAAAATGTTTTTTTAACAAAATAATTTTGCAAATGGCCAATGACAACTTAAGATAAGTGAATTTCGAATATGTTTTATAGAAATGATATAAAAAACCTGGACTTGAATTTTTCGTCGGGAATAGCGGTGTAAAAAGTTGAAAAATCAGTCTTAAAGGTGTTGACTTTTGTAAAATTTTGGGATTTGAAAATTTTCAAAAAGGCTTGGTTGAACATTTACTGGAATCCCCTATGTATCTTTGTAAGAATTTGTATGAATTTTCGGAATTCATTATAGATATGGTATTTATAATTTATTTTGGTTGTTTGGCTTGTAGAATGAAATCCAAGTTCCTCTAAAATACATTGTTGTGTTTTAAGTAGGAAATATGACCTCGCCACGCTTCGACCGTTAAGTATCAGATGTTTCCTGAATAAGAGTGTTTAACTTGATATAGTATTTGATAGTAACGAGTTTTTTACATGGAGCATACATCTTTGTTGTACTTTGAAGTTCTCGTCAATTCCCTCTGAACATAAATTTTCGAAGTCTTTTGCAAAACGTTAAGTTAAAGATATAGTTAAAGGCATTTGCCAACAGTTTTTCCTATCATGAGAAGTAAATTGAAAGTATTGGGGTACGTTATACGTTTGAGTATACGCACTGAAAAAAGGTTCAGAACAGCATATAATCAGTATTTATTAACAAGTATAATAAATTTAGCAATTAAAACCCCACAACAAAACCCGCCTCAAATTAATTATGTTAAGTATGAGGCCTCTGTTAAATGTTCCCGCAATAGGTCGCTCAGTGATACAAACGTATCGCTATACATGCATACACTGGTAGGTCAAGCGTCAAGTACAATATCAATACACATGAACTATTTTTGATACACAACAATCAAAAGGGAAAAATGTGTTTCAAACAAAACAGAACGTTTATAAAGTTTTCTTCATGAACATTTTACTTTAAGCATTGTCTAAATGGCTTAAACAAATATGAAGTTTTTTATTTTATAGTGTATTAAAAACTATTTTTTCTTTGTGTAGGTGTTGTAAACAAACAGTGAACAGTAGAGAATACGGTAAAGAAGCTAGGTTTGTGGTGAGGATAAAGAAAGAGGAATTAAAGAAAAAACAAAACTATTCGATAACGTCTTCAAAGATTTAAGCTTTTTAGTACGTAAATAAGTTGATTTTGCCTAACGTGTTAATATGACAGTTTTGCGAGATTATTTCTTTAACATGTTCAATAGACAGTTTAGATAATAACAGAAAAGGGTTGTCTATCTTCAAAGATGGCCGACGGTAATGAACATTTTCAGGAGCGGATCCAGGATCTTGAGTTAGGGGGGCGCCAAAATAGGCAAGGGGTCTGGGGGCCGCCTTGAGGCCCCCAGTGGGTCCAGGGCCAAGCCCTGGTGGGGGCCCAGGGGCTCCTGGATTCTAGAGATTTTGAAGGGTTAAAATGAGGTCTACCAAAGCCCTGGTGGGGGCCCAGGGGGCGAAGCCCCCGGAAGCTCCTGGATTCTAGAGATTTTGAAGGGTAAAAATGAGGTCTACCAAGTAGACATATTTGATTTACGCTAACTTTGACAATTTTAGGGTGGCGCGCGCCGGGTGCGCCCCCCCCCCTTAAATCCGCCACTGATTTTGAGTTTGAAGAGGATCAAATTGTTATGCGAAATGAGTGGAGAAGAGTTTTGAGCTTTGATACTTTTCCTGATCACCAATCAGTGAGTACCATTCGCCTTGCCCGGTCGGGATTTTATTACACAGGTAGAGGGAGTCTTTGTCGTTGTACTTTTTGTGGCTATGAACAAAGTAACTGGACACAAGAATATTTTCCATTTCATTGTGATGAAAATTTTAGGAGGGAAACGAACGAACCGATTTATCATGACCTCGAAGGAAATATTTCTGCTGATAATGATTTATCAACACAATTTAATCAAGCCCCTTCATCCCAGGCAGAATGTATTTCTTTTTCAGCAAGTACACATTCTTTTAATCGCCTCTGGGAAGGAATAGGTGCTTCTTTTCGGGGACAATCTCTAAATATTAACCCTCCTCAGAACGATCCTGATGTCTTCACCTGGCTCAGAATACAAACCTTAGACTCTCTTACTTCCGGTCACCAGCCTCATTTCAGAGAAAGCAATTCAACCATTTACCAACATTTACGAATTTGTGAAGAGACAAACTCTCGGTTTTTATCGTCAGAAAATAGCAATGTTACCTCAAATCAATCCACAAGGGACATGATAGAGAGCAAAATTCCCATAAATGAAGGCAATGGTATATGTTCTCCAGGGGAAGAAAATAACCAGTTATCACAGGAACAGACAAGTCGGGTTTTGCATCCATCTGTCAATAAACCGTTATTAATACAGAACTCAAGAAAAAAGCCTAAACAGATGGAGAATAAATCTGAAAATAAACTTGAAGTTGCTGCATCTGAAACTAGCAATAGTTCTCATAGTTCTACATCTACACAAGAGTCAAATCATATGAAATCAGAATCTGAGGATTATGCAAATAGCCTGCGGCAGCATGGGCTAAATCGAAGAAGTCTAGACTCGGTTGATTTAAGTGGTTTTGATCAAGGACAAAGTCTTGATATATCTGGTTCATTTGATTCTTTAGATCATGGCACGAGGAAGTCTAACAATCTGTCAGATTATGGAATACTTAGAAGAAAAGACCAAGATATTCTAGGACAAAAATGTCCTCCAATGAGCCGATCTGTGAGGAATACACAAGACATACCACAAACATTTACAGAAAGGTTGGCAACATTTCACAACTGGCCACCCTACTTAAGACAGCGCCCGATGGATTTGGCGGACTCTGGATTTTATTACACAGGACGAATTGATTGTGTGCGTTGTCCATTTTGTAACATCAGTTTGAAGCAATGGGAGTCAAGTGATATACCATTGGAGGAACACGCTAGGCATTCTCCAGAGTGTAAATTTGTCCAGCAATACCGTCAAAGACAACAGGACCAGGTACAACGACGAATTAATTTTAAAAAATACAAGAATATGCATAACATTAATCTGAAATTATTGCAATCTACTTGAATTATACAACGCTTCCGTAGGTTTTTGAGTTAACTTAATTGTCATAATTTGTTCGTTAATTTCAGGATTTAGAAAATCAACAAACAACAAGGGAAACCATTACACTGGATCATGTAAAACATCTGGATTCTTTAAAAGAAGTGCTCGATTTCTCTTTTAATATTGACGACATTCTTCGAGCTTACAACACGTTATCCCAAGCACTTGGTATTATATTTTCTCAGCAGTATTCCCAGATTTAAATTGTGACATGACCCGGCGAGTTTTCCTTTGAAGTCAAGCATACTGTAACTGCGATACAGAACACTTTTTGTGGGCGTTTCTTATGCAAATGAGCAGAAACTGTACTGTATCTGCAAAATATCAACGATACAGTACGGTTTATTTTTAGCGATGACGGAAAGCTGTATTCGTATACAGACATACCAGTCGTTCAATTCGCCATAGAACTGTTAGTATTTACTCAAAAATTGAGGTGAATTAAAAATACAATTTTACAACATAAGGGAATTATTGTCGGATTCAAAAATTTTAGAAAGGAGGGAGTGGGGCAGTTCACAAATTATTACTTTGACCCCCCCCCCAAAAAAAACGGAAAATCGTATTCCGTGGGGGGTAGATTTATAATCAACCAACACCTATGTGGTCATTTCGTTACTTGTTGATGAATTAAAAACCGTATGTATACAAGTTTAGAAAAAAAAATTTAAGAAAGCGAAAAAGAAAAAAAACTCAAAGGTGGGATGGGGGCACCAGTGAGTGCTGTATCCCCGTTTGGTTACTCTACATTTTAATGAAAACGTGAAGGTAAAATACCCCCCTTTTCCTTTCATCTGCATATTTCAATTTTGTATATGACGACCGGTGGAGGACATTGTCGGACATTTCTCTCAGAATCTACGATCTCCCGAAGCATTTTTGTTTCAAAAATATTCCCACATGATTCTTGTATATCAAAATGTTTTGCATTAAATCGTAGCTTAAACTGAAAAAAAAAATGTCAGCAAGAGCTGCATAGAGAAAAAAAACCCTGCGCAATCAAATCTAAATAAAATTTTTGGAAAACAAATTAATTTATGCATCCCTTAAAAATTTTAAAATGATAGATACCTGCACGTCCATCTCACTCTGCATTTCAGTTGAGAATGCTTAAAATGGGATACTAAATCAACTTTCTACAAAATCATCTGATTGGTTGGGAGGTATACACCCAAATACGCATGTAAATTAGTGAGGTCCTTAGAAAGGTCATGTCACAAGTCATTTAGAATACTCGTTTCTTACTGTATCAGAGATACAGGGCGGGGCCCGGCTCGAGCTATCGCTCTCGCCTCAAGCCCCGCCCTGTATCTCTGATACAGTAAGAAACTCGTACTCTAAATAATACTTATTGACCACCAATTTTTCACGAATTTATTTAAGATTTTCTACTTTTTTGCTGATATTACATAAGACCTTTCAAAACCCTTTTTTCAGACATTCGAGATTTGACGTCTACAGACATACTGGGGTTCTTCTTTGAGGCTGACCAGGAGGAGGAGGAAGCCTTCAGTGGAGGTGTGTTTTGTCAAACTTACATTTTTGTTGTTGAGGCTTTAAATGTGACGATATTCATGTTAAATACCTGGAGAAAAAAAAAAACATGACTAAGTGACCCCCCTTTCATTTTAAGCATACTAAATTACCTTTTATTGTTTAAATATCTCATAATTGATGAAAAAAAAATCAGCTTTCTAAATTTCATTGTATTGTAATATAATGATAAATACATATTACAGACAGCTGTGTGTGCTGCATGTGTTGTGATCGTGTAGTGTGTGTAATGTTCCTACCATGTCGTCATGGATGTTGTGAAGAATGTGAACATGAAGCAGAGCAGTGTCCCTACTGTTCTCAGTACATCAAAGCCGTGCACCGTGTGTATGTTGGGTAGAAAGTAACCCCATACATAAAAGAGGAAAAGAAAATGTAATCATCGAGAAAAATTATTGCATTTGTTTTCAAATCTTTTTTATCAGGTCAATAACAATGTCATTTTAAAGGCAGTAAATTACATTTTTCGGAGCATTGATAAAAAACACTAGATATTAAACTACAGTTTATGTAATGTTTTTCAGTTGAATTCTTTGCTAACTGTTCATTATTCTTTTTATGTGTGAAACATATGGTCAGCAGGGGATGCTCACTCCTCCATGTTACCTGATACCACCTCTGATGTTTTGGAGGTCCTGTTTGGTCTGCTCATACTTTGTATTGTTATATGTACTTTTGAACTTAAATACTGTTATGTCCATATGTTTCATGGAGATAACGAACACTCCAAATAAAAAGAGCGATAACTCAAATTCAAATTTCAGTAGTATTTCATAAATCATTACTAAAATTATAATTTGACTGTAATGTTCATGGCACATGTACAGTTATAAACTTTGGGGTCGTAGCATCTATATAAAAGATTTATATGTTCAACATGTCGCCTTTTGATAGATAAGTTATTTGTACAAAATGAAGCATAATTTAAGCATGTCTATTGTAAATGTCAAAATAAGAAATTTTTGATTCAGAATATGTTATTGTTATTGAGGCAGTTTTTAATGTGTGCATTTTCCCTCGAGTGGTTTTATTGAATTTTAACATATGTGTAATACTAGAGGATTTTTATTTATATGTTATATACTTACCAAAAAAATCCAACGAAAAACTCATTCTTATGCATTTTTCTGTATTTGATTTTTTTTTAATTTTTTGTAATCAAAATCAATTTATAGATTTTGATTTTCAGTGAACATGAAAAAACATTTTTGCAATTATGTCGATTTATATATGAAACATGTCCCGTATGGTTAATATGTTTCAATTGAAATAAATATATTACATAAATATTTTTGTTTTTTTTTAAATTTAATTTGATTTTAAGAGGGTAATGTAAGCTGTTTTCCTTTTATGATGAATGTACATAGTAATAAAAAAGACATTGTACATAATTAAATGTATCAAAGGTTTGCTAAAGGCTACAATACTAATAAAGAAAAATGCGACGATAATATTTAATATTTTTAATAATGTGTTCCTAACAAAGCTATTGGCTTTTCAAGTATATTTGTCAGCATTTACATTAACTAACGGGACGTCAAACACTGTAGAAAAATACATCGTTCTGTTTTTATATTCTCGAGATCTATCACTTAATTGTGACATGACCCAGTGAGTTTTCCTTTGAAGTCAAGCATACTGTAACTGCGATACAGAACACTTTTTGTGGGCGTTTCTTATGCAAATGAGCAGAAACTGTACTGTATCTGCAAAATATCAACGATACAGTACGGTTTATATTTAGCGATGACGGAAAGCTGTATCCATATACAGACATACCAATCGTTCAATTCGCCATAGAACTGTTAGTATTTACTCAAAAATTGAGGTGAATTAAGAATAAAAATTTACAACGTAAAGGTATTATTGTCGGATTCAAAAATTTTAGAAAGGAGGGAGTGGGGAAGTTCACAAATTATTACTTTGACCCCCCCCCCCCAAAAAAAAAAAAAAACGGAAAATCGTATTCCGTGGGGTTATATTTATAATCAACCAACGCCTATGTGCGTCATTTCGTTACTTGTTGACGAATTAAAAAGCGTATATATACAAGATTAGGAAAAAAAATTATTTACGAAAGCGAAAAAGAAAAAAAACTCAAAGGAGGTGAGATGGGGGCACCAGTGAGTGCTGTATTCCCCTTTTTATAGTTACTCTACATTTTAATGAAAACATGATCGTAAAATACCCCCCCCCTTTTCCTTTCATCTGCTTATTTCAATTTTGTATATGACGACCGGTGGAGGACATTGTCGGACATTTCTCTCAGAATCTACGATCTCTCGAAGCATTTTTGTTTCAAAAATATTCCCACATGATTCTTATATATCAAAATGTTTTGCATTAAATCGTAGCTTAAACTGAAAAAAAAATGTCAGCAAAAGCTGCATAGAGAAAAAAAAACCCTGCGCAATCAAATCTAAAGAAAATTTTTGGAGAACAAATTAATTTATGCATCCCTTAAATAATTATTTTAAAATGATAGATACCTGCACGTCCATCTCACTCTGCATTTCAGTTGCGAATGCTTAAAATGGGATACTAAATCAACTTTCTGCAAAATCATCTGATTGGTTGGGAGGTATGTACCCAAATACGCATGTAAATTAGTGAGGTCCTTGGAAAGGTCATGTCACAAGTCATTTAGAATACTCGTTTCTTACTGTATCATAGATACAGGGCGGGGCCCGGCTCGAGCTATCGCTCTCGCCTCAAGCCCCGCCCTGTATCTCTGATACAGTAGGAAACTCGTACTCTAAATAATACATAAAATGTCTCTTGAACATATATGTAAGACATTCTTAAACTTGTCTTTCAAAGTTTCAAGAACTTTTGAAATCGAGCTTCTTTTACACAATAAATTCACTGCATTTATATAGTCTGCAGCCGCCATCGTCCCATCGGAATTTATGAAAAAAGTTGATTGTAGTATGTATATCTCAAAACAAGCTGCAAATAATACAAACCCGTGAACAGGGCAGTATCTTTATATTGGACCTCTTTAATAGCCTACTGGTATTAACTTATACTGATATTTCTAAGAAGCAGAATTTCTAGTAATGCTAATTAAAAAATTATCTTAAAAACAGCAAGAATCCTCAAACCATATCCCCCAATATCTGCCATAAATACTGACTCTCCGTTTGACAATTGAAGTAAACTGCATGCGTTTTTTTCCTTGAAACGAGGATTGTTGTTCTCAAAAATTTTTGTTCTATAGATAAGGTGACAAATCTGTTTCTTTCAAGGCATTCCAAATAAATATAAAAGAATTGTCTGGTGTAGGATTCTTTTTCTTTCCCATGACGGCTCTTTTCCAAGTTAACAAATGTTTTTCTGTGACTTTACTGTATTCAACGAATTTCACAGCTCCAATTCATAGCTTAAGTTTTGAAAATCTTGAAATGAATTGTACGTTTTTCATCCGTAACAAAATAAAAAATACCTCCATCAAATATGACATGAGATTTCGAATTCTTTGACGTAGTCATACTTTCAATTGTTTCTCAATTCTATGTTTTATGAGGGAAGAAACGAATGTGTGTGTAGCTGTAGATTATTCTGATTTTTTATTTATTACAAAATACTCTTCCGTGGCACCTGATCCCAACTCTGATGTTTTGGAGGTTTACTTTTGCTCTGCTTCTGTTTTGTGTTGTTTTATGGACTTTTGATTTTGAAAACTGTTCGTTATTGTCACATGTTTCATCGTACTTGAACTGGAAAACATAAAAAACAATCTTTGTCGAATTTCGAAAGCTTTTGCTCTTCTTGTAATACCAAATCATTTTGATTGCCTCTTTCTGTTTGTTTTATGGACTTTTGATCTTGAATACTGTTTGTTATCTCCATATGTTTCATGAAAACGTCAGTCGGTATTGAACTCAATGATAGGTTGTACTTGTATGTGCTGACAAGGTCATTGTATAGACCATAAAACTTGTAAAATGATAAAACTTCAAGGGGGACTGGTGATATCATTGTTTTATTAACTTGAATTCAATAGCTTGACTTGTTTTAGAAATTGTTCATGCATAAAGCATGCTCTTGCGTATTAGATCAACTGAGAGATATAAACCCAATGTGCAGCTGATGAGGGTTTATTCCTACATGAGGAAGGGGAATTGATGACTGAAAAATTGAAGTTAGTTTTCATGTTTATTACAATCATGTATAAAGTTTTGTTGTTAGGTTACCATTAATTTGTCTTTTAGTAAAATATCTAATTATGAAACAGATGTGTCTGACCTCTATGGTATCTTTTATTCCAAGCTCACTGTGATATATCAAGTTGACATATGAATAGAATTGTAACTTAATTGATAATATGTCGTCGATAAATCAAAATGCGGAGTTGAAAGCTACAGCAAGTGTTTTCTTCTTCTTGTATAGGTTTTTGAATAAATTCTACTTCATATGAATACAAATATAGGTCTGCTAATAACGGGTCGCATTCGGTACATGATAGGATTTCTGGATAACAGATTGTAGGAAGAACTGATCGATTTCCAAAAGCTACATAAATATTGAGAATCAGAAACTCAAACTTGCATCTTTTTGATGTCAACTTATGTGTACAACCAGAATGCTTTTTAACAAAATAATTTTGCAAATGACCATTGGGGAGGAAGGTATATTTACGAGTTATATTTTTAAAAGAGCATGCAGCTGATTTTGTGATGCCAAAAAGCCAGGATCTTAATTTTTCGTGGGGAATGGTTGTATAACGTGTTCAAAAGTCGGTCGTTTTGATGATGCTGACTTTAGTAAAAACTATGGTGATTTCATATGTTTTAAAAGTTAAAAAATTTGGACATGTTGGAGTCTTAAGTATATTATCCATATCTGATTTACACTACTTCTTAAATATAGTGCAGTACAATACTCCTGAAGTTTCTCCTTCAATACATTAAATATTCTATTTTTTACTCATCACACAATTTATAGAATTATGACGCCAGTTGAAAGAACGGGGTTCTCTAAATTTCTTTCCTTTTCAAATAAGGGATTAAAGGTCCTTATTATTAACTACTCAGTATGTTTATACATCACCTGTACTGACATGTCCAGCAGGACTATAATTAGATCTACATGTATAGAATAAAAATGAACATAAACAAATGTGAAAATTATGTATCAGATGTTCGATATCTAAGCACTGAAGACTTTTTCACACAAAATATGTTTTTTCATCAAAGGAATTGTAAATTTAGTATCCAAAGTGGATTTGATTGCTGGAAGACACATTGTCATGCGATCAACTGTATAAATGACATAGTTCCAGGCCTTTCACTAATTATAGTACATTCTTTATAAATATTTGGTCGCTATAGGGCTTACAATTTTTTTGAAAGTGGACATGCTTTAACAATAATCACTTTGCCATTTAACCGGAAAATGTACTCATATATAGCATTTTAAAATAGCAATATTGATAGTTTGCATCCCTAAATGCAGCATTCATGTATTTTAAATCAAGATAGATCTTATTTTCTTTCTTGGAAATAGACATGTTAATTTGTTAAAAACCCAGCTGTCCAAAATGATAACATCACGATTATGTATCAGATGCAAGCTCTCTAATATGTACTCCTAGTATGCATCATCAGTGCAAATATGGTCCAGGTAAAGGTATAAAATAAGCTTAAACTATACCATGTATCAATGTAAATTCGGTCCAGATAGGGCTAATAAATAATAAAAGCTCATGGTGTACATACCAGGTATCTTTGGTGCAGATGTCAGCGACACAGATTTTTCAGCAGGACCATTCCTAAATAATTTCTATCTATCTAAATGATATATATATATATATTCATAATAGCTTTTGGTGCTGAATCTGACACATTTCCTGGATGAGTAACAAGAACTTTTCTGGGACAAGTTCTTTATTGTTAAAACTTAAATGTATGATGCAGAAATGGGAAAAATACTATCAGTTATGCTGTCAAAGTTTGCATTTTACCTAAATCTGACCACCGTATACTAATTCCTTTTCGCCAAGGTGAGATTATCTGAAACCAACACACATAAATAAATATACCGTAGTGTAGTTTAAAACTTCTATGGATTATCGACATTATAAGAAAGTTTATGTATACATTTATATATTTGCAAAACTTCAGAAATAGGCTAAATATTTTTAGTAAGAGCCCCGTCTTAAAACGTGGTTGACATAAAGAGGAAATAAGGAACAGTCACCAAGCTCATAGGTCTATCAAAAGGTAACAAATCAGAAACGAAGTAAACAAGGACCTCTAAAACACCACAGACAGGTGGGATCAGGTGCCATGGAGAAGTAAGCATCCCTTGTCGTTTGTATCCATGTAGATTCCTCAAAGGTTTATTAAATGAATATGAATAAACTATTTGTTATTAATAAATGTTTTCTGTTTATTCATTTTTATTAAACCTATCTCTGGAATTGAAAGGGACTCGATCTTTATGCCTTGTTTATAGATTTGCATTATGTGTTACTTTTTCATCTATTGAGCACTATCCGTTATCTTCACATATCCTCATTAAATGCTACAAACTGTTATAAGTGGTTAGATTCAAGCAGTGATAAAATAATGTGCATTTAATATTTGAACAAATAAATAACTCAACAACATGGATTGTCAAATTTAATAAAATGTAGTTTTAATCTGCCATAAAAATGTATTTTAAAAAATCCCGTACATTTGAATAAAAACTCAAAACAGGATTAAACTACAATTAAAAATTGCGTATAATTAATGCCTTGAAAGACAATTGGTTTGTAAATATAGTCATTTAATTGCATAACCCCACAACTTTATATACTGTTGAACAAACAACAAACTGTATTTAATTGAGTCAGCAATTAAACAACTACAACATATTGGCAGTATCAACCTGAGTATGAGAAAACTACACAACAGTACTACATTGAATAAATCAAAGTACTCAGAAGTACAGAGAGCCGGGCTCATTTACAGAGTAGAATGGATTTCTTACATGAATCACGTTTATATTCTGATTAAAAAATTATTTTGAAACTATCAATATAAATGATAAGACACTGACAGTGAGTTTTTCAATCCTATTACCACGGTCCGATTTTGTCAGAATCAGAATTAATCTGGTAACGCAGCTGAATGTAAACAAACAGGCCAGTCTGGTTACCTCTCCTGCTTTACCTCGTATGTGTAGAGAACTACGGTAATACTGATTATCAAAAATCCTTACGCTAATGAACTATGTTCTTTGACTTTTGAAGTTTTCAAAGTCATTACTACTAATGTTTATTTTATACAGATAAAACTTCGTTTTATTTTTGTTGCTTTATTTAGTGTTTGTTTTATCTCAAAAGCGGTTGAGAGTAAGAACTATATTTTTGCACGTAAATTTAAAATGGCGACTATGGGGTCAACATCCTGCCTTGAACAGGATCACATAAGCCGGCAATTGCTCTTTGAGCAATAAGCCCGGCTAAAAATTACGATATTTTTCTCCTAAACGAAACAAATGAAACTTAACATACAATATATGTTCAACATTAACATTTTTCATTCATAGGTACCAAAAAATAAGTCAATTCCTATGTATAAAATTTGTGAGAAAGACATGGATTTCTTTGGATATTTAAACAATGTAAAATTACAGATATACATAACTTTGGCAAAAATTAACAAAAATCTTTGGAATGGAAAAAAGGCAAAATAAATTTTTATAACAGAGCCTTATGGGGCAAGATATATAACAATTATGATTATACAGAAATTAACATAACAGGACTAGAAAAATATAATCCATTCATCGTTTTTTGTATATCAATCTTGTTTGATGACTAGATATACAAACTGTAAAAAAGTAAACAAATGGTAAGTTATCTTATAAAATTTATAAATCGATATATACACAGCATTAAGGGAATATCCCACTGTAAATAGAAAATCTGTAACATCAGAGGTGTATAGTTATGCATATGGTATTACTTCCTTAAATGTAAACCTGGATCCGCGCCTTTACCCTGGCTCTACAAAGTGGACATAGATAGCACCGTTGTCCACAACCACGACAGCAGCAGATGTGAGTACAAGGTAAGAACAGCGTGCCCCTCTCTTCACTGACACACACAACACAAGGTCCCACAACTATAAGGAAAAATAGACATAAAAAGGGTGTTTCACTATCAGGAAATTTTTCATAATACAAGTAGAAATTAATCATCAATATAATTAAGCCTTTTCTCACTTGAATGATGAAAGTCCTCAGTCTCCTGCTCTCCCTGATAGAGAAACTGCAGAATCTCCATGGCAGTGATTTCTTCAGTGACTATTTTAAAATAAGTGATACATATGTACTGTACTATTCTGAAAGAACCATAACGAATGTACATTTAATAAAAATGTCTGCCTTTTTCAAAATTTAACTGAGGTTTATTTTAAACAATAACATATGCATTTCTCTCTCAGCAGATGTTGGAAAATCTAAATTAATCACTGAGCACCGAAAAATTCACTTAAAATCAGGCTTTATTTTCATTTATGTAAAATAAGGAGTTTAATTTTCATGGCTAAATGAATTAAAACATATTTAGTCTTTAGTTTGTTTGATATTACACTTACTCATTCTGATGCTAAGTTCACAGATTGCTTTCTCAATGTCTGTCTGGTGGAATCCACATTGTAATACCTCTCTAATTACTCTTTGGTCGACACCTGACGGCACACTTGTAGGCGCAAAGCTTAGTGGCTGTAATTTAATACGAAAAAGTCTTCCTTTACAATGTAACCTACCATCTAGACTAATATTTTAAAACCCTATAATAATATAAATCTATAAATAGATGTTTATGTTCGTTTCACATGAAAGATACGCGTTTCTTCTGTTTGAATAAAAAAATTATTTGAAAGAGGACATTATAACTGTAAACATTAATATATTGTATTACATGTGTGAAAATGCAGCGAAGCTAAATCAAAGCTAACAATCATCACTATACCTGCTGAAAACATTGCTTGATGAATGAGCAATCAGGAAACCAACGGAGGTGCCTATGAAAAGGCACGTCATCTCGTTCCCATCCGCGCAGTTGTCCACCACAGGAAAAGCACTGAACCCTATCTCCACACCCTGAGTAGAAAAATCCAGCCGCAGACAACTCATCTGGCCTCAGGGTAATTTGCCTTGGCCAATTTCTGAAACTATCTAATCTGTCTCTATATCGGTTATTGTTAATTAGAAGAACCGATCTACTAAGAGCAACATTTGAGTTATTTGCCGATTCATCATTTCTCTGCAGCTGTAATGGACTATATTCGCTGGCACCCGGTGTACCATCCAAAGAATGATCGCAGTGATTTCGAGAAATCCGGCGGTTCCAGTCATCCTGACGAAATCCACAGAAGTAACATCGGCACTCACTGCCATATCCGGTGTAGTAAAGCCCAGCTCTGGCAAGACGGAATGAGCTGACTAGAAGATAATCGGGAAAATTACGAAAGGAAGCAATTCTCATGCACTCAAACCGCATCATTGACGCAGTATTTCTTTCACTTTCTTCCGTCAAGTTCTGCATACCAAAATGACCGCACATGTTCTCCTGAAACACTTAATTCTGAATTGTTCAACCTAAGCACGTGTTCTCAATCTAATCCAATCTATGAATATAAATGTCCATCACTTTGAAAAATCGAATGCATTTGCACAGTATCAATAATTTTCACAGTTTTATTATCGTATTTTACACAATTGCAAAGATTTTAAGAGAGAAAAATGAAACAAATATCTTTCGTAGACTAGCTAGTACCAGGACAAGCGCCCCGAAATCAAGGGCAGAGAACCAGTTCTATCTAATTGTTTCAATAACATACCCGGGTTATATAATAATTAATCTCGAGCCCGATAGATATTTTAAAATTATGTGATATATATCACTGTGATAATTGAAACAAGATCACAGTGTTATTAGGAAATTAGTTTTACTAGAGGATCGTTGCCAATACACTTTGTAATGAAATTAATTTTATTTAGAAAGTACAATTTACAACAACTCTTAAACTAACAAAACTGCCCTATTAATATTTTTAAACTTAGGGCAGTTATATTAGATGAAGAGTTGTAAATTGGAATTGACGTCGATTTCCCCCATTCCGCCGATCATAAAAGGGAACACGCGATGAGTGTGACTGCTCATTCCACCTGATCACATCTTTGATGCTTTTAGAGGTCCGTGTTTGCTCTGCTTCCAAATTGTATTGTTTTGCTGGCTTTATTACTGTTTGTTCTCATCATATTTTATTCCACAGATTAATTTTGAAAATTGAATGTCATACTTTTTTTATTATTATTCTCACCATGCAACCTATCCTAACAAAATCTCTTTCCATTGAATGGAATTGAAGAGATGTAATCCGGCAAATGGTGGCTGGCTATAGTTGATCTTTTGTGCCATTCAATAGTATAAATATAAAAACAGATGTGACTTCCGTGATTTAAGCATGTATAAAATTCAAAATCCTTCTTATTTGATGATTGCTTGATTGATTGTATATTGTTTAACGTCCCTCTCGAGAATTTTTCACTCATATGGAGACGCCACCACTTGCCGGTGGAGAGCTGCAAATTTTGTCCTATACTCGGCACTCAGGGCCATTGAGCAGGGAGGGATCTTTTTCGTGCCAACACCTACTGCGACAAGGGACCTCGGTTTATACGGTCTCATCCGAAGGACCGGTCTCCACGTCCCACAGTGGGATTCGAACCCGCGACGTAAGGCTTATTTGATGAGGTTAATGAGATATTTTGCAGCAAGCTTTGGTTTACCCCCTTTTTAGATAAGGAACATCTCATTGAACTTTTTATCCTATTCAGAGTTTTATAGCTACCACATGTAATTTTGAAATGCATATTATGTAAATGTATATAGAGCCAATCGCAAAACCCCTAAAGGATTACATTGTTTGTGACGAGCTGACGCTTTGCTTGTCGAGAACTTTAAATACTACGTCACATTCTCGCCACATCAAAGGACGTAACCGAGATCGCGTCTCTCCCACGCTAAAGTCGGTCAGCTGCAACATACAGCTTGTTTTCGGGGTTCAAAAAATGGAGTAGACAGTCACGATGTCGTTTTCTTGAATGTTACCTGCAAAGTTTAAAGTTTTTTTAACCTTGAATTAAACAAAAAGTTTTTTTAAACCTTGAATTTAAAAATGTAAAGATTTTTTTCAGTCCATTACGAATATTTCATTGGTCGATTATTTTATTCTATTATCGCAAAATTTACTTTTTTTCATATTTGCGAACAAGTATAAAAGTCGAGTAGTGCATGATTCATTGATCATTAGTTTTATTAGTTACCCGTATCAACCCAAGTCATGCATGCTGAGATTGTTGCAATTTGGTACAAATATACTGGTGAATAATTGATACCCTCTTTATGCGTATATTCGAGAGAAAAGATAAAGAGGGAAGACCTGGGAAGACGTGTCTATTTATCTTCAAATTTTAACGATTGAAGTTCAATTTATTTTTAAGTTTTAACGAATGTTGTATGTACAAGGTAATTAATACCAAACGACGGAAAATATCTAATTATTATGGGCGTCGGAAGCAAATTAAAGTGGGGGCTAAGAAATTTTTTAGACCTCCCAAAATAACCTGAGAAGCAAAAAAAAAAAACCAGCACACAAACAAAAACAAGGGATGTGTATTTTCAAAACACAAAACTCGTGGGTATACCTACGCAGCAATGTTCAATGTCTATACTAAGTCTAACTTTGGATAAGCCCCCCCCCCCCCCCCCACACACACACACACTCTCAGCTGGCCGGTTTCGACGCCTATGTCAAAAAGCCTAAATCTAATTCCTAGAGATGGGCCTTGCAGATTTTGAAAAATAAATAGACTGTTCTCGAAAAAAATTAAAAATAAATGCACAATAATTTTCACGATTTGATATTTTTAGTATATACATGTACTAAAATAACATGAAACTGTTTACTTAAGCGGTTGTAAAGTATCTTAAAACGTTAAGCCTTTCAATGAACCTTTCGAACAATATGTTTGAAACGAAAAAAAAGTAGGGTGGGTAGAGGGCTGGCCCTTATGTTATGTGCCCGTCAGATCTAACGTATTTGAAGGGAAAAACGAATCGGATTTAAACGAGAGCATACCCCCTCCCCCTTACACTTTTGTCGCCAATTTACTTGTCTGTGCTGTATGTAACACAACAAAGTTGATATCAATTAGTCTTTATTATCTCACCTGTGCTGAAAGCTCAAAGTGACCTTTTCTGATCACATTTTGCCCGATGTCCGTTTATCCGTTTTTAAACTTTTCACATTTTCGAGTTCTTCTTTAGAACCACTGGGCCAATTTTAAGCAAACTTGCAACAAAGCATTTTTTGGTAAACGGTATTCAATAAACGGTATTCAAGTCTTTTCAAATGAAGGTTGACTTCTTAGAGGAGATAATTCAGAAAATATGAAAATTTGCAATTGATGACATGTTTTAAAAATCATCTCAAGAAACGCAGTGCCAAGAATGTTGAAACTTATGGAAGAAAATTTCAAGAAGTGAAGATTAAAGTCTGTTCACATATACTCCCTGGGACCACTTATGGATTTAATGGATTTAAACTTTCAATACTAAGCTGATTACTGCTATTTTCTTAGCCACGGTGCTCAGGTAAGCGATGTAGCCCATGGGCCTCTTGTAGTTCCACTGCGTTAGTACAATATAAATATTCATTGAATCGCATAATTATTAAAAGTTGTCTTAGCATTTGATAAAGTTGTCCCACAGTTGCTGAAATCGCACCTGCTTTTTTTTCCATGCTACACCCCCCCCCCCCCCATATATGGAGGATATGTTGCTGTTTAAAAAAACTCTGCGTACGTAGTGCTCAGTATGGGTTCCCTGTTATGGGTATTTACATGTTCTTATAGAAATCTCAGTTTTATAAAGGATTGCAAAAAATGTGCTTTTGAGTACTTTTCTACATAATGCACAGTATTTAAAAAACTCTGCAGCAGTGCATGTATGTCGTATATGATCAATCAGAATGGATTTAATGTGTGCTTACTGATAATTAAAAAATCAGAGACTGAGTGCTAAATTAACGAAAATACCTGATCATATTTTAAACATCACTGATGCAACAGTGAAATACATATATATCCACTGAAACGTTTCCTGGAGAGAGAGAGAGAGAGAGTTATTATTCATGTGTGTATTTTTTAAAGCAAAACTATGCACCCGTTCTAATTTAGTATTTTGACATAATTATTGACAATTGTGAATAGACATACTTCTCTTCTTGACAGAAATGTTCTTTTATATATGGATACTTAAAGTACAAGTACATATTATACTGATATAATACGGCTGTTTGGGATATACGTGTAAAAAAAAAATCTATGTATACTAAGTTCTTAAGTTCATGGTTTGATACTTAAACGGAATATTTCTCTTTTCCACAGAAAAATCATTTCACATCAACAGTACTAGTGACTTGAAACAATTAAAATACTACATAATCCAAGAATGACCAGGACGAATACTTAAAATCCAGCAATTTAAATTGATCATGTACATCCTTTTATATCGCATGTATACCGTGCCATATACACAAATGGTAAATGCTATAAAATTAAATTTTCAAGGCTTTAATTTATTATGGACTCTAAAAAATGCATATAATATAAATAATGCTCTTTTTAAACTGTTTAATAAGATTTGTGTTTTCTGTCCCCTTTTGTAAACTCGTTAAACGTCGGCGATGTGTATTGCAGCTGACCGACTTTAGCGTGGGAGAGACGCTATCTTGGCTACTTCCTTTGATGTGGCGAGAATGTGACGTAGAATTTAAAGTTCTCGACAAGCAAAGCGTCAGCTCGTCACAAACAATGTAATCCTTTAGGGGTTTTGCGATTGGCTCTATACGTTGCAGTAAGTAAAATTGTCATGTCGCGTCCATTTCATTTTCTTTATATAAGTTTTAAATCAGATGATGGCTTCAATGCTCTAGTGTTAATTTCCATTAACAATAGATAAAATAAAATTCCACTGCAATTAAAAAAAGAAAATAATGTTTTTGAAGAACTCTGTTTACTCTCGAGTACCTATACAATAAAAATTCATTAAAATTCGCAAGAAAGCTTGATCATAGAAGTATACAATTTATCAAGTGTAAATTAAATAAATATAAATTCAAGGTGTTGGATTTTTAGGTTTAAGTTCTTTTTATTACAACAACTTCAAGAGATGAGTGCATACTTTTTACATCCTGATGTCCCACTCATCAGACATTGCAGTCAAAGGAAAACACATGAGTTTATGTCTTATGATAACAAGGCGATTACACAAATTAAAGCATAAATAGTAAATTCCCTTTGATACAGGAGATAAAGAATAACCACAACTGAAATGTAAACTGATCCAGTGGTCAGAGCGATTAAATCAAGGTGACACAAACAGGTCTACATTTGAATTGATTTTTAAAAAGCTCTCGACAGTCATTGACACCGACACTAAGCAAATAATACTCTGAACAAATAAAATTACGGAGAGAACGATCATAGATATTTATGCCTGGTGTTTAATCCAATTCAATGCATAAAAGATATTTTAAACAAACAAATAAAATTAGTATTTTACTGCAGTTTTGTGCACAATAGTATTTGATTAATGTTACAAGTGTATGATATAATTTAATACTTTAATCAATATTTATTTTTGATATTTGTTTTCACTCATCTAATAAAAGTCCGGAGCAAGACATACTATGAAATACTTTGATAAAAGTTTATTTATCCTAAGGCTTTCAATGATTTCTAGGAAAAAACTTTTCTCTGCAGGGATAAAGAGATGTGCATTTGTGACAACGTATACTTATTCAGCAATCAGGTTTTATGATTTTATTGATAAACTGAATTAACATCTTATTTTTTTTGTGTGGGGGGGGGGGATAGAAATAAGTTAGAAATATGTGTAATATACATCACTGGAAAATTTTTATTTTAGAAAAAAGTGTAAAAAGACCTGCTTCTTAAAAGAAATTGAAATGTGTGGAGGGTAGTGCTTACTTACTGTATGAAATATTCAGATAGAATTTTTACCTTCAAATTGTTGCGAAAGCCCATGATCTGTCTTTCGTTGGTTAAAAAATATTTTTTCGCTTAATTACTCATACCTTTCGCGATATTACGCGTACCTTTCATAACTCGAAACTTTCACGAATAAACGCGTAGCTTTCGCGTTATAACGCGAACCTTTCGCGATATAACACGTAAGTTTCTCGTTATAACGCGAAACTTTTGCTGTTCAACCAAGATATTTATTTGCATAAGTCTTTCTTTTGATTTTGTGATCTAGTTTATTCATTACAAAGAAAAGCAAAAGGCCATTTTGATCTTGGTCCATCACAAGCTACAATTTTTAGTTTTCTTGCTATTGAATCCAACCTTTTCAGACGTCTTTTTTACACTCTCAAGAGAATCTGAAATAAAATTGTTAAGATTAAGATCTCAGAAAATTACCAAAGGTAAAATTGTGTGTGTCCCACCACATGGGTGAAAAATGGATGTGAAATTTTCATTTATCTTCGTTAGATTCACTGTAGATATACGACATCGTATTTTGAGGTTGCACCACGTTGTCATTCCGTTGCTCACGAAAACATTCACAATTAATTCAAAGTGTAAAAACTCTTTGTTTGCTGTAGATCCTTAATAGTTTTGATTTATGGCGTTAGTCCGCAAACTTTTCAATACCCCTCAGATATATAAATATTCGAGAATTTTTTTTTTTAAAAAGTAGACCCCTCCTCCTCAACCAGTTTCTAATTAACAATATCCATTTATATTTATTACTTAAAAACATAATATGACGTTAAGCTCATGAAATGATACATTGTTCAATCACTTTTAAGCTATGTTTACGCTATGTTTCTACAAGGTATAATTTTTTATTTAAAAATGATGGATTGCTTAATTTATTAGTGTTACAATTGCAGTGAATGTTACTGATAAAAAATGCTTGAGAAAATGTCAAGTGGAGACTTTCATTCAATAAAATAATCAGTCTAAAGAATTTCTTGAATTTAACAACTTAAAAACATGTACAAGAAGGTGAAATTCACTTTATTAATTGGTAGGGGTGGGACGATATACCGATACACCGATACATATCGATATTTTCCTCTAAGATACGGTTTACGATACAAGCATTCAAATATCGGTACGAAACGATATACGAACGACCTATCCAAAAATTGAAAATGAAAGTACTGTTCTTGGAAAATGGCGGCTTGTACGAAGCGAAGAGATGATAATGATATTAAAAACATACTGTAGAACCTACAAGTCGTTGATTAGGGGTAAACGTTTTTACTTTTAAGCAGCCTCGGAGGATTGGACAATAAAAGTTCAGTATGTAAAGCGTGCTATACACACAGCACTGCGAGTGAAGACGAATAGTGAAATAATTTTCTTTTCCAATTAATGGTCCATCAGAATAATTTTACCATGTGAAAACGATGGTATCGTTTCCAGAACATTTGATATTATAAATTGTTAGTCCATCTCGTGCC
The DNA here is from genome assembly GCF_032062105.1 of Saccostrea cuccullata. Lineage (NCBI taxonomy): Eukaryota > Metazoa > Mollusca > Bivalvia > Ostreida > Ostreidae > Saccostrea > Saccostrea cuccullata. Next base: position 73,398 of record NW_026919847.1, read on the forward strand.
TTTTTGTAATCTCAACTAGCCTACAGACTTTCAGCAATTGATTATAATGTAAATGTGATGTTTTTTAATGAAATTTTAGTCAGTGTTCTTTGATGAACTACACAAATGTTTGTAAACAACTTGTAAATAGAAATTTCGTAACAATAATATGTACATGTATTATTGTTTTTGTAAAGTTATAGTCAATGAAATTGATGAACTTCGAGTATTAATTTCAAAGCACACATGATTTTATATAGTCTAAGAATAATTTGTTGATTTAATGTCAAGACATAAAAAGTGAAATGAAATACTTATTCTTTTGAATAGTTTTATAATTTATCATGTAACAGTTGATTTAATGTCAAGACAGAAAATGAAATAAAATACTTTTTAAAAATATTTTTATTATTTTTCATAATATCGAGATACGTATCGTATCGTGCTAATATATCGAGATACATATCGTATAGCAAGATCTGTGTATCGTCCCACCCCTATTAATTGGTAAGGTTTTGAAATAATAATAAAAAAGATGACTAATCTAATCTATTATCGAACCATTCTAGCGTCATTTCTCTAGGACATCTTCTAAGGAAACGATAATTTATTAATAAATTCAAGAAAGATCATGTCAGCGTTCATGTTCTTATCTGTCAGTGAAGATCAAGGCTTCTGGAAAACATTGATAAATGCATATAATTTAGCGAAATAACGCGATAGTTTCGCGTTTATTTGCGAATGTTACGCGTTACAACGCGAAAGTAATGCGCTTATTCGCGAAAGTTTCGCGTTATAACGCAAAATCAACGTGTTTATTTGCGAAAGATTCGCGTTTATTCGCAAAGGTTTCGCTTTATAACGCGAAAATTTTATTTTTTTTAACCTACGAAAATGAGCCCATTGGGCTTTCGTAAATTATTGTCAAATTCCACATGCTTAATTTAAATCAGTTGTTATGCTAAATGCTAATTGAAATGATATGTGGTCTGTATCTTTTCATATGTGTACGTAAATAGCCACGATTAGAAATCTGATAGCTAAGCATGAATACAATATGAATGAGCATAAGTACATGTATTCATTTTTTTTTATCAAGTCAATGAAGAATAGCGTTTTAAAATTAAAACATTTAAGTAAGTCCAAATCATATAATTATCCCGTGCAAAAATTTATTAAGTGATGTTAACTTGATAAGATTTATAATTCATTTGTAATATCTACTCCAGGTGCTCTTTTAATAAACTTTACCGGCGAAAACCAAGAATCTTTAATTGAAGTTTAATGAGACCTTCTTTTTCTATATACATGTATTTGCTCCAATTTTGTATTGTTTTATGGACTTTTGATCTTGAATACTCTTCGTTATCTCCATATGTTTAATTCCATGAAGTTGAGATTGAAAAATTCTCTATTGACACTTTGTTAACACAAACCTACCATAATTATTTGGTAATGATAACAGAAAATATTTCTTTCCGATATGAGCTTGTCTTTCGACATGGGCTTGAAAGACAAGTCCATAACAAAAACACAAGTTGTATGTCCCTATTGTTTTGTGATATATTTGTCGGTAAATGTCATTTCTTGTAATGAATCTCATTTTGTTGTTTCTAAACTATTTCTCTATTTTTAGAATAGAAAATGCATCAATAATGTACTAATTGTCTAAAGGATAGTAATGATGGTTTTTTTCTGTTTCATGCAGCTTCTGTTATCTTAAAAATTGAATCAGAAGCAGGCCTGTTCCCCATGCTGACATGTTAAGATCGTGATTTGTTTCACTTTTTCCTAGCTTTTTCTCATTACACTCCAAAAGATATTTTCGAATGGTCTACACAAAACAATATTAACACAGATAATTCAATTTATGCCGCTATGAGAAATATATTATATTTTACACCTTAGGGTAATTCTGCATATCCCTGCGCAGTCTGCAGGATATGCGCCTTTATCGCAGCGCAATTATCATATAACCTTTCATTGCGAAAGCGCAAGCGTTGCTTTTCTTGACAGAGTAACCCAATCAAAATCCTTGATTTTGTTGCGCCATTTTTGTTAGCCTGGTAGTGCCTTGAAAAAAAAAAAGTGGCATAAAATAAATTCATTCAGACAACTTCAAAGGGATTAACTTTTAATTGTTTGGATAGTATGAAATTCTAATAAGTTCTCATGGAAAGTAATTGTGTTGACAGATTTAATAAACAAGAGCTAAAATTTTAATAAGACTCCCCACCCCTTGAACTACCTGACGTAAAGATGCTCCACCCATTGCACTTTGTGACCCTCCATTTTGGAGACTCCATCCTTAGCATTTTACACAAAGCCAACAAAGGAATGAGAATTAAAGTTTAAGAATAAATGTGAATATTTTGAAGGAGCTTGTTTTATATCAGTATATAATATTTAACTTAAATGAACATTGTTGTACGTAGTTTATGTAATTCGATGATGTTAAGACAAACGCATTTTACAATAAAACTTGACCTACCCTTTCACTAAAAGTATCAATAAAACCAACATAATACATTGCATAGTGTTTCATAATAAAGAAGTTATTTTTAAAGTGGTTAAATATGTCTCAGCTATTTCATATAAATGTTTGAAGTGTAAACAAACACAATTTTGTGATAAGAGCGCTTAAATATCGTGTGTATGTCGAAGTGGAATTTATAGACTCAAGTGTAGACTTGCTCAAGTTTTTATTGCTTATTCTTTTATAAATATTTTTTTTTTAAACTCTATAATTGTATTGCTGTCCTCTGCTTTTTTCATAGTTAAAATTTATAAAACATAAACATTATCAGAAAGTATGAAAGAGAGCACTAAAACACAGATACTTGAGCAAGTCTAACTCAAGTGGTATGAACCTGTGTAATATGACGTGTAATATGATACACATCAGGCAAAATACCACCCAAGGATAGATTACAGTACAGGCCACGAGTTTTCCGCAACGCTCGGTGGAAAAAACACCGTGTGAAACGCTCTGTGTTACACCGTGTACACGGTGTAGCACGGTGTGTGTGGATTTGAAATATACAGGTAGGCACACCATGCCGCACCGTGTCTAGAAAAATCTCAGGTAATGTCCTCGGTGTCGCACCGTGTCCAGTAAATTTCCCTCCGTGTTGCACCGAGTGTCCAGAAAATTCTCCTCCAAGCTGCACCGTGTAAATAGTATAACAGACAAAATCGTTTGTTTCTGATAAAAAATTAATAAATTTTGATGACAATTTATATAATAATCGTTTTTATTCAACCAGATATTGGACTCTGAATGAATGGCACGCGTGATATTGAGATTAGATATCGGTAAAAAAAAAATGAATGATTTTCATTTGAATTAACTGTGTGTCTAGAAATTTTTATTTTAGTAAAATTATTCACTCACGTTACAAAATAAAAATTATGAATTTTATTTTAAATGAATATTAATTTAATCTCATGAGTTCATGTAACAATGGAAGACGAAATGGCGTCGAGCTGCATTCGTGTCACATACACTGTATGTAGTATAAAATCCGAGCTGTATTTATGTTCATAGTTTTAACATGTTCAGTACTAGTGTACGATCCAAGCATTATTATGTATATTCCTTATTAAAATACATGTATTTTATTCATCTTGAATATTATTCTAAATATGGATGCGAAAATCGTCAGCGGAAACACGAAATTAATGCAATAATTTCAAAGCGTAATTCTCGTAACAGCAAACATTATTTTCATAGAGTAGAGTTCACTACCACGTTATGTTTTAAAAATCCTTTCAGTGTAAGTAATTATTCAAAAAAGAGTTTCTTTATTCTAATAAGTTTTTCTTTTCTTGTAAAGTGTGTTAAAAGCAGAACCAGAGAGAGAGAGAGAGAGAGAGAGAGAGAGAGAGAGAGAGAGAGAGAGAGACTCATACAACCCCCTACTAACATAGTCTCTAACTTTTTTTTATTCTTCGTTTTATTTAATTTACGGAGGTCACAATTAATCATTTTATAATTCTATTTAATTGCTACAACTTTTGTTCAAATTCAACCCATTTACTGTCTCTGTATATACTGTACGCACAAAATCCTCGTGCATCACCTGTCCCATGACGCTAAGGGTATATTCGATTAAGCGACACGGGTTACACGAGTCACTAGAGTTGTAAATAAAACAACCTATCTTCGACACGGGTGATCAACCCGTGTTACTCGAGTATACTCCTCAGTTTACCTGGAGTAACAGGTAAAAAAAATGGCGGGAAGTGAAGTCGCATTGTTAATGCGAAAACTGTTTCTGCATAAATATGTCAGTGTTTGTATTAGAAATTTACAACGTCAATGAAAAACGTCTGCAATATAATTTTGACACCCCCTTTTTATTTTTTTTAGTTTTTAGGTCAACCTCTTAAAATTACTGTTGTTTTAATTGACAGTTTTTAAAAAAAAAAATTTTTAAATAAAGAAATTAATCCAGCTTTTTTTTTTGTCTGCCTATAATTATTGCCCGAACCTCTAGATCCTGTTTTACAAATGAACTTACGACTAAAACCAAAAACTTATGTTGATTATAAATTTTTGAAAATTAACTGTTTTGGAAATTGTTACCATTAAACATTCTAAATTCTTTTCAAGAAGAATAAAATCGCAAATAATTTCTGGACTTTGTGATATGCACCTAAACACCGGTCTTAAGACCTCCGAATCACAATACATATTACCCCCCCCCCCAAAAAAAAAGGAAAGGAAAGGAAAAATTGTGATATACTAGTACTGCGCGGGGTATATCGATAAAATCGCATATCCTTTGTAATAGATTTATTTTTATTTATTATTTATTTTGAATTCTTATTACTTGTTTGTTTATTTATGTTTGCTTGTCAAAAAATTCTGAGACTTAACATCTGTGAGATTTAATGCCCCCCCCCCCTTTGAAAAAAAATATTGGATTTCTGCACTTACATTATCCCCTATAACTTTTTAAAAATTAATTTAGGTCCTCACTAACAAATTAATACTATTAATACTAATTCATTCCTACTATAGCTATATATTTTTGTCCATGCACAAAGCCGTACTAAGGAATTGGAAAGGTTTGATTTTTTTATTATTTCTGATGCCATGGGAACAGGGGTCCATAGCAACTAATGAAATAATCACTGGTTTCAGTTTGCATGCAGACGCATTCCTGCATGACTGTCAAAAAATTTAAGATCATATTCCTGGCAAAACTATTTTTATGCATAAATAGAATGTCTGATCAAAAGGAGATTTATTCGCATTTTCGAACAAATATTGGGTTTTTTGATAATCGAAAAAAAAGATGTTTGGACAAATATATTTTTCTAGAGTTTTGATATATCAAAAGCCATATTATAAATAACAAAATTCCACTCGAATCATTTCTGTTGCAATTTGTTTGAAGTTTGGGTGTTTTTGAGTTAGATTGACTGGATTAACTGAAATTGCTCTCACATTTGATCCTGTATAATTATCTTTAAACTGAATTATTAATAATAATCATTTAACTTCATAAGGTAATAACACGACATATCTATGTTGCGATTGTTAAATCTATAAAAATAATTTTAGTAAATCAATATGCATCTAATTGACAATTTTAAAATCAGGGGGCCCGTTTTACAAAAGAACTTACACCTAAGACCAAAATTAATTCTGCGATTTTATTCTTCTTACAGTGAAATCTTAGAAATATGGAGGTCGGGTCCCCAGAACCAACTGGTTCTTTATTTACAATAAATGTTATAAGTATATAGAAATACCTTTTCAGCCTTTAATTACTATCGTAATGATCACTGAACATTTTCACGCGTTTAGTTGAAATATTGAACATTATTTTTACAGACTCAAAATTAAAATCCACAGCCTTGTAAGACCATGAAAAACACATTAGCTTAAGTTTTCTTTCCAACCGACGTCACATTTTATGTAAAAGTATTTGTCTCTCACATCCTATGACTTGCACTATATAAATGAAAAATGTCAGCTATGGTACTTTTTTGACCAATTATTGTGCCCCGTGTAAAATGTTACTGGGGGTTGGGGGTTGGGGGGTTGGGGGGGTAGATAGAGAATACAAGCACGTAGCAGCTGGTGGAAGCGCTTCCCACACTTCTTTTTCCAAACATCTCTTTATGTTTAAAAAATCTTCATTGAAAGACCACCGATAGCTTCCTCCCTCTTTTTGTTACAGTAAAGCCAATCAAGGGTCAAGTCGTCTTGTATGAATAGCATTTGGTACTGAAGGAAGTGGGAATTACATCCCCTTCCTCCAAGTAAATAGGAGTTTCGTTTTCTTTCTCTGGCTTGCCCCCCCCCCCCCCTTTCAAACACGATGGCACGTCACTATTATATTTAATACTATTGACATGTATGTATGTGAAGACATTCCTTTTTTATTTTAACAAGAGGAGGTACTTGTTAAATAATATTGCAAGGATAAATAATCTATAAAATACATGTTATAACTGTAAAAAATACATTTGTTGAACAATCAATTCAGCTTTGAGGTCTTGTATTAAATTATCTGCTATTCTTTATTGGATATTGTTTGTTAATCAGTTGTTTGTCCTGTTTAGACCAAAAATACAGGGAATATACTGTTTTCCTCGCCATATTTATATAAACACTAAACAACACGAGATGTTTTATTTAGATCACCAGAGTTCAATCAGTGAGCATGCGCATATTTAACACTAGTGCGACACGGGTTGTCTTAATCGAATACACTCTAGGTGACCTTGAAAGTCTGTTTACGCGGAAAGAATTTCACTTGTGATTTGAAACAATCTTATGGTCAGTTCCGAGTTCACACCTGTTTAAAAAATATATTGGGTCTCTGCCGGTGGGCCAGGGGCGCCGTATGTTTATCACACCTTTCAAATTCTTCAGCTCTGACCACGGCAAGTGTATAACACACTCAACTGATATCAGGCGAAATTCATCTTCCAGGTTTCACTACAACAACGATTATAAACTTACATGTACTTTGTTAATTTATTTAATATCCTATTTCAGACACAAATAAGCATGTATCTCGTAGATTAAGATAAAAAAAGCATACTGAACATAAATTTGCAGACTTCTGATAAAGTTTTAACCAGCCGATTCGTATCGCTTTCTAGAAGGGGGGGGGGGGGTTAAAAAATCGCTAAATATCTATATGTTTTCTCAAACTGTTTTTTTTTTGTTTCATTTTTCACACGATATATTTCAGAATGAAGTAATATTCATGTCGAAGTTTGTACATTTCATTTGCCAAAAATTCGGCTGGTGATTTTTGTATTCAGCGTGTAAGTTGATCACTATTTTAAATTAAAAAATTTATCAGATTATCATCTCTGCCTATTCAGTAGATTTTCGAGTTTACCGCATTTAATATTTATCTCCATATTTTACATAATTACAGATTAATTCAGCGTTAATCACGGCAATAATCCTTATTGAATCTGTCCAATGATTCGCCGAGTATCGGTACCGGTATCAAAGAGCAGAATTAATGTACGAGTCTGATTCTTTTTTTTTAATTATTCTAGACATAGTACATATATAATTATATTTATTTTTTAAATTCTTACAAAATATTAATTCACTTAGTATAATCACGCATCTGATATGTACTACTTATGAGTGCATACGTACTTAGGAAAAACGATCTTGTATCAACAATTTAATTGAACACGGTTAAAATCAAAATCGAAAGTAGAGACAATCAAGTAATTCATTTATGAAAGTGTGTTTCCTCTTAGTGTAATATAATAATAATAATAGTCTATTAAACTTTTTATAACTAATATAATTAGGATATAACTTGAAACGAAATTGTACATTTTTTTTTTTTGCTGGACATGAGTACGTTGTTATTAAATTTAGGACATCTTATAAGTTTAAACATCTGTATGCGATAAATTACCAAAATTAATTTATGGAAAAGTACAACAAATATTTCAAAAGAAAGTTGATTTAATTTTATTAAATTAGGGCAATGAAAATGTTTAAAATATTTATCATCAAAACTGTGACACACCGTGTTACACGGTGCACAGAAACGCTGACTTCAAAGACGCCGACAAGGTTCGAGGTCCACGCTAAAGCGTGGACTTGCGGTCCACGGGGCCCCGTGTTTTTTGCGGAAAACTCGTGGCCTGTACTGTATGTTAGCTTACAAGATAATTATAACGAACATAAAATAAACGATATGTAAAAATCCCTGTCACATCAACTCCTCAATCTTTAATTATTTGCTAGTAGCAAATAATTATAGGTTGATGAGCTGATGTACATTTTCTATCAACATTATGATTGTGTTTTATCGATTCTAAAACTGCGTATTGTGTTTTAAGCAGGAAATATGATCACATCAAAGGTCATGATCAGCCTTTAAGAAACATACTTTCTTGAATGAAAATTTTTAAATAGATAACACCTGAAAACTTAATTGACCTTAAACTTTATTCTCATAATTGACAAAACAGTGAAGAGAAGATCTGCACAGTATAATAGACAAAAATATAACATACATGAAGAGGGGATAATTTTTTTTACAGGGTATATCAACCGAGAGACTTAAATAGAATTTCACATAAAGCGTGCATATATCCTCGTTGAACTTTGAAATCATACATGTCATATTCACTTCGATATCGTCTATCACCTCTGAATGTAACTCTGCGAGGATAGAACAGGTCTTTGAAAAACTTAATGGTATAAAGATATAGTTAAGGGAATTTGCCAATAATTTTAATTTCGCCATTTCAAGAAATGAATTGAAAGTATCGAGATAATACTTTTCAGTATTAGCACTGAAAAAAGGTCCAAAAGTGATTTTTTTTTCTTATTATAAGTATTTATTAATAATGATGCAAACTTTTAATTAAAACTTTTAATTAAAGCGAATAAAACTTTACAAAAAACGCGGAAGAATAAGCCAAATTAATTTGTACATGTATGTTAAGTAAGTACTCTGTTAAATATTCCTGCTGTACATGCTATAGACCGCTAATTGATACAACACGTATCTCTATTCATGCATAGGTAGGTCAAGTGACGTCAATTTAAATGATATCAATACGCAGTGAATTATTATAGATAAAACAATAATCAACATAACTCATTCTTCAGTACTGAGTTCAGATGTGTGACTAAAGGGTTATTTTTTAAAAATAATCAATTTCATAATTTATGTACATTAATTGAGTCAGTACCCTTCCTGCTTCTGAAAAAAATTGATGGGAAGATAATCTGAAGTCTTAAAGAGGAGTTAGGTGTCCAAATGTACAAGCATGTCTGAAATTTTAACGTAACTTGGTGTCCACAGTGACTGTTTTTTAAATCAATAAGCTATTCTTTCTGGTGAATCCTTTTTGAAGTATATAAACACTAGTTTGCATGTTTTATTGCATGACTTATTTCTGCCTTATTCTATCATAATTAGAAAATATATCCAAGATTACTAATGGACACCGTTACTTACATAAGCACTAAACAAGTAACATGTTACTAGAATTTAACAAGTTGTTAAAATATGAAAATAATGCAATCAATAAGGTATGATGAAATCATGTTTAATGTTATATTAAATGGAATTTATTTAAAAAGTCACAATTTTTATTTCTAGTTTCAAAAAAGGAGAAATTATGTAAGTAACATGGACACCTAACTCCGAATCAGGCTTTAAAAAGGAACATAAAAAATAACAAGACAATCGAACACTTTCTTTAATACTTTTAATATTTCATTTCAAAGTTTAATAATAGACTAGCTTTCAAAGAGAATTAAAGCAGACAAGTAAATTGTCAGATGGATTGCTAAATATTCTATGTCTTCTAATTTGAGTCTTGTGGATTTTGTGTCATTGTTACGAACATAATTCAGTCAAAAAATGTATATAAAACAAAATACAACATGATGTAATCAACACATATGCTGTTTAATAATATTTATCATATATCCTTGATAAAACCAGAAAGAAGGCAATTAAAGTACAAATTATGTCACCACTTCAAGTTTTCGTGTCTCTGTTACGAACGTAATTGCGTAAATGATATGGCAATATTAAAAAAAATATTCAATAAGTATTCATCCTTTGATAAGAGCAGAACAAAACTAACGAATATAGAATAAAATATAGTACAATAAAACTTTATCACTAATAGATTATACAAATAATGCAAAAACACTGATGTTCGTAACAAAAGACGCGAATCAAAAGTCAAATGTTGACTCGGACAGATTTATGGAATGGATAAGCAACATATTTCAGTTTCTGATTAATAGTGGTATTACAATGACTGTATATGTGTTAAACATTCACTAAAATTGATACAATATGAAAATACTTACCGAATCTATTATTGTAACTTCTTTTTTTCCACATGGACAAACGAGCATCGCCATGTTTTTTAGCAGAAGCTGCGCAACCTTTTACTTTTTTCTGCTACGGACAAACTTATTTCATTGGTTTTTATTTTAGCAATCATACTGAAAGCTATTATGTTTAACGGTCAAGACACCAAACATTTTATTTGATTACAAAAAGAACTGAGTTATGTTATGAGCATATTGTTAAAAATAATTTATCACACATACTCATTAATTAAACACAGAAATTGAACTTGATAAATTATTTAATGTTTGTAGAGAGGTGTTAAAAAGTTCAATGCATAGAAGGCAGAAAAAAATAATTAGGATAATTGTATTGACAAAATAAATATATTATTTCATTTATATGAAGATAAGAACATTATAGGATTTTATTTTTAAATAAAACAAACACAGTCACATTTTCTGTGCGAAATCCCCTAAGTGCAATTGTCTTAAAACCTTCAACACTATCGTATATAAATAAGCAAATTTTGTACAGAGTGTTAATATGACAGTTTTGCGCTTTTATTTGTTTTCTATAAAGAAGACTTTTTTTTTTAAGTTGAAGAAGCTAGGCTTGCATTTAGGATAAAAGAAGAGAAATTAAAGAAAACACAGCTGTGCGATATTGTCCTAAAACCTTTAAACTTCGTAAATAAATAAGCAATTTTTGTACACAGTGTTAATATGACAGTTTTGCGCTTTTATTTGTTTTCTATAGACTTTTAAAACGATAATAGAAGGAGTCGCCAATCTTCAAGATGGCCGACAATAATATTGAAATCTCTGAGTTAGAAGAGGATCAAATTATTATGCGAAATGAGTGGAGACGAGTTTCAAGTTTTGCTACTTTTCCTTATAACATTTCAGTGAGTACCATTCGCCTTGCTCAGTCGGGATTTTATTACACAGGTAGAGGGGGTCTTTGTCGTTGTAATTTCTGCGGCTATGAACAGAGTGAGTGGACACAAGAATCTTTACCATTTCATTGTGATGAAAGTTTTAGAAGTGAAACGGATGAACCAATTAACCATGAAATCGATGGACATTTTTCTCCTGATAACAATTTATCAACACAATTAAATCAATCCTCTTCATCAAATACAGAATGTGGTTTTTATTTAGCAAGTACACATTCTTTTATTCGTCTATGGGAAGGAATTGGTGCATCTTATCAAGAACCATCTTTGGATAGCAATCCATCTCAGAACCATCCTGATGTCTTCCAAATGCTCAGAATTGAAACCTCAGATTGTCCTGATTTTAATGTCGGTCAACAGCCTCATCTCAGAGAGAGTAACTCTAATATTTACCGACAATTAAGAATTTGTGAAGAGACAAATTCTCGGTTTTTATCGTCAGAAAATAGCAATGTGACCTCAAACCAATCCACAAGGGAAATGATAGAGAGCGAATTTTCCATAACTGAAGGGAATGGTATATCTTCTCAAAGGGAAGAAAATAACCAGCTATCACAGAAGCAAACAAGTCGGGTTTTGCATCCATCAATTAAATATTTTTGTAATCAGAAAAAAAATGACTCTGTCAATAATTCCAACAGTTCTAAATCTACACAAGAGTCAAATCCTATTGAAAGGAGATCTGAGGAGTGTGCGAATAGACATCGTCAACATCAGCTACATCGAAGAAGTCTACCCGCAATCGATATAAGTGATTTTAATCAAGGACAAAGTCTTGATATATCTGGTTCCCTTGGTTCTTTAAATTCAGATCGTCACATGAGGCAGTCTTGCAATCTGTCAGACTTTGGAATTCTTAAAAGACCAAACCAAGATATTCTAGGACAAGAATGCCCTCCAATGAGCAGATCCGTGAGGAATACACAAGAAATACCACAAACATACACAGAAAGGTTGGCAACATTTCACAACTGGCCACCCTACTTAAGACAGCGCCCAAGGGATTTGGCGGACGCTGGATTTTATTACACAGGATGCATTGATTGTGTACGTTGTCCATATTGTAACACGTTCTTCTCAGAATGGGAATCAAATGATATACCATTAGAGGAACACGCTCGGCATTCTCCAGATTGCAAATTTATCCAGCAATGTCGTCAAAGACAACAGGACCAGGTAGAACAACGAAAAGAGTAAAAAAAAATATCATACCTTTTCCAAAATACATGGATATGCATAATATTAATCTTTCTGACATTATTGTATTCTGCTATAATTATTCGACGCTTCTGTAGTTTTTTAAACTTAATTCAGTTGTCATTATTTGTTTGTAAATTTCAGGATTTAGAAAATCAACAGACAACAAGGGAAACCGTTACACTGGATCATATAAAACATCTGGATTCTCTAAAAGAAGCGCTCGATTTCTCTTTTAATATTGACGACATCCTTCGAGCATACAACACGTTATCCCAAACACTTGGTATGATATTTTCCCAGCACTATTTTCAGATTTAAAGTATTAACTACTAATTTTTGGTTACAAACTTATCTATGTCCGCTACGAGTTTGCACATATTTTTGCTGATATCACATGAGACCTTTTAAATCTTTTTTGCAGACATTCGGGATGTGACGTCAACAGACATACTGAGATTCTTCTTTGAGGCTGACCAGGAGGAGGAGGAAGCCTTCAGTGGAGGTGTGTTATGTCAAAGTTTTATTTTTGTTGTTGAGGCTTTAATTGCGAAGATTTTCATTTTAAAACAGAATTCTGATTTATAAAATTTCACTACTACCTGGGGAGAAAAACATGATTAAGCGACCCCCTTTCATTTTAAGCGTACTATTTAAAATTGCTTAATTGCTTTGGATTCATTAACTCATCGTTGATGAAAACAAAATTTAAAAAACAACTTTCTAAATTTTAATTGTATTGTAATTTTATGATAAATACATATTACAGACAGCTGTGTGTGCTGCATGTGTTGTGATCGTGTAGTGTGTGTAATGTTCCTACCATGTCGTCATGGATGTTGTGATGAATGTGAACATGAAACAGAGCAGTGTCCCTACTGTTCTCAGTACATCAAGGCAGTGCACCGTGTGTATGTCGGGTAGAAAAGTAACTCTATTCATAAAAGTATTGGAAAATGTAATGGAAATATTTATCTTTCCAGAAAAAGCATCATTCCATATGTTTACAAAAGTTTTATATCATATCATTAACAATATTTATATATAGGCAGTAAATCATTTATTTTTAGCATTGAGAAACAGATTTGAAGACGTTAAACTACAGTTAATGTAATTATTTTCAGTTGAATTCTTTGGTACTGTTCTGATTTTTTTTAATGTGTAAAAGTTGAAGGAAAAAGGGCGATAACTCAAATTGAAATCTTATTCATATATCATTTAATACTATACATGTAGCTAAAATTTCACTGTTATGTTCATGGCACATGTGATACTTTGGTGCCGTAGCAATTAAAAAAAATTATATGTTTTATATAAAATAGATAAGTTATTTGTACAAAATTAAGCATAAATTAAGTATGCTTATTGTAAATGTGAAAATAGGAAATGTTTGATTCAGGTTTATATCTTTGCATTTTGTATATAGAGGAAGTAAATAATATATTATTGTTATTGAGGCAGTACTGTGTTTAATAGTGTGCATTTTGCCCCTAGTGGTTTAATTTAGTTATAGCACATTTGTAATGGCAGATGATTTTTTTATTTACATGTTATTAACTTACCAAAAAGATCCAACGAAAAACTCATTCTTATGCATTTTTCGGTATTGGATTTACATTTTCTGAAACGAAATCAATTTATAGAGTTCGACTTTCAGTGAACATGAAGGAATATTTTTGCAATTCTGTTGATTTATATATGAAGCTTATCCTGTATGATTAATATGTTTCAAATGAAATAAATTTTCTACATAAATATGTAGGTTTTTTTTTTTATTTTAATTTGATTTTAAGAGGGTAATGTAAGCTGTTTTTCTTTTATGATGAATGTAATAATATAAAAGACACCGGACATAATTTCATGTGTCAAGGGTCCGGTAATGACAACCACAATACCTAAAGGCAAATGCAATAATAATAATTAATATTTTTTAACTATATATTCCAAATTACAAAATCATCTGCTTTTTAAGATTATTTGTATGCATTTGCATAACCTACTGAGACGTCGATCACTGTAGAAAAATATACAATGTATCTTTCTGTTTTTGTATTCTGGAGATCTATCACTTAAATATAATATCTCTTTTACATAACAAGTTCTCGAAGTAGTCTTTCTTCTACAGTAGGAGAAGTTTTGAAATAGGTTTTCTTTTACACAATTGAATAATTCACTGTTTCTTTCTATACAGAACTTCGTTTTCGATGCCTTCAAATATCAGTGGATTGTCTAGGTGTTTCATTCTATTATGAAAAGAAATAAATTTATGAAGTTTGGAATTACGTACTGAGTATTTAAAAAAAATGAAAATCTTTTTCAACAACTGATTTAAGCTGGAACAAAATCATTTTACTGCAGTTGCACCAGTGTGGTGATATATGAACGCTCCTATGTCATGTATATGTTCTGTTTGAAGGTATGTTAGTACACGGACTTAACCCTTCTCTTAGGTCCTAAGAGAAGGGTAAAAGTCTGTTGTATTCTTTCAGATTAACACAAACAGTCTTACATTAGGATTGTCTGTATTAATTTGAAAGAATACAGGTCGGCGAGATTCATGTGTTTTAGATAAAATCATGTTTCTCCTTTATTCGGCGTGTTTTTGAGTCATAAATTCATTAATTTGAAACACGTGTTAATCCTGTTTTCCTATATAGTGTTTTTCATGGGTTATCAGAGAGATAACGAGAGCAAAATATAGGAAATGGCTCATTCTAAAGAAAAACATTTACTCAGGTATATCTGTCTCTAGTTTATGAAAAAAGTTGAAGATAACATTAGGTGATAGATCTCAAAACAAGCTGTAAACGATACAAACCTTAAAACCTTTGAAGAAGGCATAAACATGGACCTCTGTAATTATCAGAGGGTATCAGGTGCCTAGCTAGGAGAAATAAGTACATCTCATGTTAGCGGTCTCACACGCGTGAGTCCCATGTATTGATCAGGAAAACCGGAATATTCCGCAGTCAAATTCATTAAATTGAACCAAAGGCTTATGAATGAAACTAGTCAGCCAAAATCCGATTTAATGACTGGTTATATTTGCAGAAAAAAATCTTTATATAAACGATTAAGAAATTTGATTTTTATAAAATGCTGATTTTAAACGAGATAGTTAAATTTCTTTCAACATCATTTCATGTGCCAGAAGCCTGCCTCCCTTCAAAATTTTATCGTACTCAAAACAGTCTCTTGAATAAATTCAAATTTACAAAATTTTTAAGAGTGATTTTGGATGAGAAAAATATAAGTTTTTTACCTAGTAAACTCCAAAAAACACTAATAAAATTTAGAACTTCAAACCACCACCTTCCAATTGAAACTTGTAGATGGTCAAATATTCCATTGGATGAAAGAGTTTGTAAAATGTACATGTGTAATACAGGGCAAATAGCAGACAAATCTCATTTCATTTTAGAATGTAAAACATTGAGCAGCATCAGAAAGACTCGCCAAATACACTTAAGTTTTCTGAAATTATGTCAACGACAAATTTAAAATCTTTAATATCTAAAATAAACGACACCGTCTGTCCTCCGTAATTTAAATGTTATCATACCATTTTTCTTTTCTTTTTTTTCTTTCATTGTATGTTTATTGCTATACTTTGTACAAATGTAAATGCCTCTCATTTATGCTATTGTATCATAATTATATTTATTATTTTTCTCACAATTATGACGACTTATTTATATACTGTACCTCATGTACCTTTGATGTTGGTGTGAGTCAAATAAATGAACTGGAACTTGAATATCGAAGAAGATGGGAGATGTAAACTCCATATGCAAGTGATAGTGGTATATTGCTACATAAATATGGAACTTGTTCACTTCTTCACTCTTAACAAAGTAAAATTACGACCATCAGTTTTGATATTGGATTTCAAATTCTTTTACGTAGTTATACCTTCAAGTGTTTCTCAGTTCTATGTTGTTATGAGGAAGCGGAAATAACGAAATTTTATTGACGACGGATTTTTCCATTATTTCCTGATCATGACAAGAAGCACACGGCGGGTGTGACCGGTCGGCATGGAATGCTCACTACTCTGTGGCACCTGATTCCACATCAAGCTGATATTTTGGAGGTCCGTGTTTGCTCTGCTCCTGTTTTGTATTGTTTTATGGACTCTCGATCTTGAACACCTTTCGTTATCTCCATATGTTTCATCAAACATGGAAAAAATTTCAATCAATCTCTATGGAATCTCTTAAGATTTTGCATTTCTTGTAATAAGCTAATTCATTTTAATTTCCTCTTTCTGTTTGAGATGCTGTTTGATACACTGTAAGATAAGATAACACTGTATATTCTGTCGGAAATATTCAACAACGCCCAATTGATGAAATTATTCCATGTGATATAAAAGTGCATGACACGTTATTCATACAAATTCCTTTTCTTTGCTTTAGAAGCTGAGATCAATAGAATCTTTGTTTGAGATTATTCAAGAGAGTTTATCCACAATAAAAGGCAGCATTTAATCACAGTGTCTATATAATTTACAAATATGTGTCCAGTGCTTGTAGGAGTCCACAGAAAATGTGAGACAAAAAGAAACAAATTTAAAGTAAATACTGACTATAAACAATAAGGGCCAACTAACACCTATTTGTATCACAAATGAGAAGACTTTAGCATTTTATTATCAACTTTCCTTATTACGAAAACTATCACGCTATCATCTGAAAATAGTGCTGTCGCCTCCCATCTCATTCGATATTCAAGAGCTAATCCAACATGTCCAAGAACATTCACTTTTTTAACAGAACAGGCTTAAGACAGTTAAGCTGATTTACAGAAATTTCAATAACCTCGTTTTAAGTCAGCAATAAATTCTATATTGTCCTTGTAATGATAATTTTTCTACTAAAGCGTTTCAAACTTATTATTTAGTCTTTGATTTAATACAAAATATTAAATTTTGTACAATAAGGTGTCAGAGAAATGTTTTCTTAAAATATTAAAATTTTCTCATTGAAAATTCCCATTGAAAGAAAAAAGCGAAAAATTACTCTTTTTATGGGTGATAACAACATTGTTCGTGTATCCTGTTTATAGATCCTCAATTTAAATGGAACGCCATATTAACATAAATTCAAATATTTGTACCTATCCTCAAATCAATTGTACCTATTTTTAATTCAATTGTACCTCATTTGTACCTATCGATTATACCTACTACTATTTCTAATTATAATTCAATTAGACCTATTTTTAATTCAAATATATATCTATCTTTAATTAATTTGAAGATAGCACAATTGATTTGAAGATAGGTACAAATGCCATGAATTAAAGATAGCTGCAATTGAATTAAAGATAACTGCAATTTAATTGAGCCTATCTTTGATTATCAAAATTCTGACAATAACAACTACTCCCATTAAAAATACTTTGTACAGATCGTTCCGTTCTCAAGTTGCTGTCAGAAAAAGAATTGTACCTAGGTGCAGTGGAATTATACATATCTTGAATTCTTTTGTGGATATGTTTTAATTGTACATATCTTCAAATCAATGATACATATCTTTAATTCAATTGTAACTATCTTTAATTCAGTCTGAAAATTAATTGTACAAATCTTCAAAAGAATGGAAGTTAGGTATAATTCATTAAACCTTTCTTCAATTGAATTGAAGATAGGTATAATTCTATTGAATAAAGGTGTAATTTATTGAACCTAGGTCTAATCATTTACATCTATCTTTAATTCATTTAGACCGATCTTTAATTCATTTGAAGATAGGTTTAATTATTTAAAGATAGGTACAATTATTTGAAGATATGACAAATATTTGAATATATGTTAATTTGGCGTTTCCATACATTTAAACCTCGTGGGGGGTCTGAACTTTTAACACGTGGTTTTTATTATTGAATAATAAAAAGTAATTGTCACACCAAAAAAGCTTATAGAATCGACTGAATATCATGTTTTTATAAACTATTATCCGTTACCTTTAAAAAAATATTTTATTTTAATTTCTTTAAAGGTCACAGGTTGTTTACCAACAATCTGACGTAATAAATATGTCGGATATGTTGAAAAGATATGTAGTAACTGTCTATGCTACAGACATCGGGCTTCTCAACAGAAGGTAATGTATATAACAATGTTTTGTTTTTCCATATTTCTCCGTATTTCGTGTAACAATGTTTGGTTTCTGTTTAAATATTATAAAAGTATAAACAATCTTTTGTAAATGTTATCATTCTTGTGCCTCGTGGTTATTTCCGGATATGTCATTTGACTTGTGTTATTTTGTGTTTTATTAATGATATGAGGCATTGCAATCTTGAATTGCAAGGTGTTAGTGACAGTCTATTATTTTGTTACGATGAATAAAACATCTCAATAGTTCAGAAGGTTCATAAAACATTCTGTCAACATTCTGTGATTATGGCAGTGTGCTTGCCTTAAGTCAAGAGTAGGTCACTGAGTATATTAACACATTCTGTACTACTTTAAAAAATACACATTAATGTTTGCATGAAGATTTCAAAATGTTTTATATCAATGATGTCTGTTTTAAGTACTATTGTAACCGTGGTTATATTTCATTACTTGATATATAGATAATGAGTAGGCCTTTTTTAAGTTGTTGTTTTTCAGTATCAACATTTCATATTTTCATCATGTACAGCTTTCAACTGAACATGTCAACCAAAGCATATACTTCTGTAATTATACAGGAGATAAATAATCGTTTAAAAGAAGCACTCATCTTAGCTCCTCCTCAATGAAAAAGAATTAAAAAATAATGAAAAAGGTATATAACAATATGTATTACTATTCTAGTTTGTGTAAGTCCCATCATGTCATGTGTATACATACCTATATGTACTCTTTTTATATAATGCACATAGAAATACATAGAAATATAAACGACTGCTTTCCATGAATAGATTCCTTATGATTATTAACTTAAAGCCCCTTTTAGTGGATTTGAGCAAGAAGACAACCCTTATTTGTGTAAAAAAGATCCTCATTTCATAAAATTATATAAAGGGGAGATAATGTTTTTTCATGAAAGGTACACAGATGCTAGAAGTTAAGCAGCAAAATTAGTTTAAGTTGTTTTTTTAATTTAGGTAGACATAGTACATTGGCTGGGAGAAAGATTTACTTAAGATTTGTGAAGTAAAAATGGAGGAATCCAACAGTTACAGATCTAGTGACATGAGATATGAGAGGAATAGATTATCAACATTTAAAGATTTCCCATGTTCTCAGTCGGTCAGTACCCTCCGCTTAGCACAGTCTGGGTTTTACTTTACTGGACGTGGTACTACTTGTCAATGTCATTTCTGTGATTTTGTACATTGTAACTGGACTAATGGACTTATACCCTCCCACTGTGAGCAGAGAAGCTCAAACATCCCCATTTGTATACCTACACCACTAACAGTATCTTTAGAGATAGATAATGTATTGCAATCACTTCAGACATCTTCTACAGTGTTCAGATTTGAAGAAAATAGAAGTAGGGTGTATGAATTTTTAAGACTGCCACCAGTTAGTGAAAATGACTCCCAATTTCAAATATCATCGACCACAGAGAATATCCTCCCACATCAAGAGACTCCTGGTTCTATACCACATAGTGCAGGAGACACTGCTTCTGTAGACAGTAAAAAAGATTTTGAATTCTGCACGTCCACGTCCTCTGGGCAGAAATGCTCTCGTTATTTGTCACCTAGAAGCAGTAGTTGTCGACCTGTTAGAAGAAGTGTCCAGTCCCCCAGTGATAGCTCTAGTGGAACAGAAAGTGCAGAATCAATGTGTCCCTCAGGATCAAGACACTCTTCTTCAGAGAGAGAAAGAAATTTCTCCCTTCCAGGTGCACATCTTCAAATAAGCAGAGCTGTGAGGAACTCATCAGGAATTCCGCAGACCTACAGAGAACGATTCTCTACTTTCCGCAACTGGCCTGTCCAATTACATCAAACACCTGAGAGAATGGCATTGGCTGGTATGTTCTATTTAGGTTACAGCGATGCTGTCCAGTGTTCATTCTGTGGTGGACAATTAAGAAACTGGCAAGTGACAGAAGACCCTAGGTCTAAACATGCACAGGAGTTCCCAAACTGTAGATTGGTCAGGCAGCATCATTCAGAGGTATGCAATATACAAAACAAGCTAAAATAATATTATTCACAACTGAACAATTTGTTTTGAATCCTGTGGAGTTTTTAATTCCTGAAATTTAAAAGAATTCAAAATGAAACCAAATTAAGCATAACTTGATATTTTGGGTTTTTTCTGCCAGCCACCTAACCCTGAAGGAGAGGGAATACAAGGAAATGGCATATTGTCTGATGAGCAAATAGCTAGTCTACCAGCCGCAAGGGAAACTCGAGACCTCTCATTCGATCAACAAGACATTGTACATGCATGTAGAGAGCTTAGTAACACCCTTGGTAAGTAAGAAAAAAATCAATATTTTAATTAGATAAATGCAACTGAAAAAATATCGAATTGTCATTACTGTAATTTTTATGCTTTGTTTATAGATTTACGAGATATCACAACAGTCAACATTTTGAAGTACTTCTACGAGGAAAGTGATACTCAGGAAGAAAGATTCTCTGCTGATGGTAAGAAGTTGGTGATCACGTAATGATTGTCTTTCCTTGTTCCTGAAGACCTGTATTGTTAGCTTCAATCATTGTGTACTATTTTCTTTCCAGACCGTTGCCTGTGTTGTGTTTGTTTTGTCCAAGATGTAAAGGTATTGTTCCTGCCTTGTCGTCATGGATGTTGTAACGACTGCAGATGTTCACGCCAACTTGATTATTGTCCTCGCTGTGATAGTTTAATTAAATCGAAACTTAAGGTTTATATTTAATTTAAAAAGTAGTTTGTATTCAAATTTATAAAGTTAATTAACATACTTACGTAAACCATGTTCCTCTTCTAACAGTCAAATATTGAATTATATTTCATTGAGGTTTAGGGATTAACGTTGGAAATGCAGCTCCTTCAGACTAAAGTTTCTGCCTCATCCTTAGATTATCCCCCATTTTGTTGTTCGGTGTATTCTGAATAAATTCATAGAGTACATTAGCAAGTATACACTATTTAGGAAACGCGGTTGGCTCCAATGCTGGACACAATGTGGGGAATGTGTTTGACTATAATACTGGTCATTTGTGTACATGTCTTTTCTAGACAAAGGGTTATTTTTGTTAAAAGACCCATTTTTAATGCATGTGTGTGTGTTTGATATGTGTAGTTGTGTGTGTTGAAAGTTATATTGTTATTTGTAAGTAAATGAGTATGTACATATATCACTATGGTTTAATTTTGTAATATTAATCCCATGATTTTATTGTTCATATTATATTTTTATCTAGGTACAGTAGTACATGTATGACTATAACTAAAGTTTACTTAAGTTACTATGTTTGAGTATTTGTTAATGCTATCAAACAAATTACTGGTATTAATGAATTTCAAATATTGAAGTAACTCTCTATATATAATATCTTTACAAAATCATGGTACATAGTCTTCATTGGAATACTCAACAAGAATGGACTATTTCAATAAACGTACTTAATTATGTCTTACTTGATTTCAATATTCTTTTCAGCATCAAATAAATAGTTCTCAATGATTCAGTGATTGTTTTAAATCAAAGCAAGTTTTTGTTATTTAATTACAAATGACAAAAATGAAAGTTTTGATTTTTCAGCATATCTAATGTCAAAGTAAATAAAAATTAAGGAATTCTATTTTAAATCATTGTGAATATAATTTTGTGTGTAGTTCTTAGTGAAAAGAGCGATAACTCAATCATTTTCAATGGTATGAGATATCAGACTATATGTTTCATTATAAAAGTTACATTTGAATGTTTTTTAACATGTATAGCGCATGTAAAAATAGACTTAATGCTATAACAATAACTAAAAAAGAAAAACTAAAAAAAGAAAAAGAGGAATTTATGTTCAGTATGACTAACAACTTAGTCTTTGTACAGTAGTAATTAATTGAACAAAATTTTGCAATGATTAAACATGCTTATTGTTATAGTGTCCATTTCAACATTTTTTTTTTTTTATTTTTTTTAAAAGTTTTCTTTTTTCAATAATCCTAAAAAATTATCGTATGAATATTTCATGTATTTTTGATATTTAATTTATATTTTATGTAACAAATCAATTATTACGTTTTATTTCTAATGGACATGAAAGATCATTTTAGCAATTGTGTAGATAAAAAAAAATAGCACATGATAAATATATGCCACACGTTCTGCATGATTATTTTGTTCTGAATGAAATAAATTATTCGATAAAAATTTGTTTCAATTTTGATTGTACACAAAGTTACTCTGAAGTTGATAAAAAAGATGCTTAGGTATCTGATTGACAACATATATTAGAAGAAAACTTTAAAGAATATCTAAGATATTATCCTCCTTTGAGTTTATGTTCTTCTCTACCCTTACATGTAAGCTAAAGTCCTGCTGGAAACTTTTTTACTTGTGTAGTAAATAATGAGACATTAAATCATTGATGTTAAATCAGCTAAATTTTATGGTACTCCGATCTTTTAAATTCACAAATGTAATGGATTCTAGATCAGTTAAAAATTACGCCTGGCGATAAGCAAAATATGTAAGTGAAGACATTGACACGTTGTAAAAATTCATAAAATGCATCAGATACATGAGAAATCTCGCATAAAATGTGTAAAGGACGACATGAAAACAAAAAATCCTTCTGTGTTCAGTAATGCAGAAGTGAAAAAAGAATTAAATAGATTTCACAGTCAGTATGTACTGGTCTCCACTGACAAAGAAGATAACCACATCGGCTTTATTTGTCATGATCACTCCGCCATGACACCTGATCCCACCTCTGATGTTTTGGAAGTCTGTATTTGCTATGCTCCTATTTTGAATTCCATGTTTTCCCGGAAGATATTTATGGACTTTGATCTTTAACACTGTTCCTTAACTCCATGTTTCATTTGTAAGCCTCATTATATACATTGTACATGTATTTTTAATTAGAGGAATTAGGATCTAACTCTACCAGAGGTAAGGTTTATCAATGGCTGTCTTTATAAGGAGGTTATTCTTCAAAATCATTTGTCAGTTTTGATTTTTTATTCAATTCTTAAAAATCAGATTTAATTTGAATAACCATATCTATATTGGATACCGAAACTTCACAAATATCCTGACAAAGAAACATAGCAGGTTCCAGTAAATGTTCTACATGTACCAACCACTTCCCCACAGAGAGATACCTCCGTGAGCAATGTTGTTTTATTTTATAATCTAAATGTATTTCTAATTATGCGGATTATTTTAATTTCATAAGATATTGAAAAATCAATATTATTCTAAAGGTAGTCACTTACCTTGTGAAATTATTTGAAAATATACATTCGAAAAAGATACATACTTCGTTGACTACATTTGTCGGAAATTTTGGGTAAGCAGTAATTTTCTAATTTATATATTCAAACCTTTACATATCATATCTATATTGTATTCTCCGTGATACTTCTTTGGCAGTTTGGTGAGTTGTTTTCTTGATAAGTTAAATGGAATGTAAATTTAACCAAGTGAAAGGTCAAGTGCTTGATATGCATGTCAGTCTCGTCCTGCTGACGTTGTATTTGACATCAGTGGGCTATTGAACCATTGAAATTGACAAGAGCGGTCTCGTATTTTTCAGATCTCTATGAAAACAAATTTTATTTATATTTAATTTTACAATATTTTTTTTTTCACATATAAGTGTAAATGTAAATATAAATAGTCACTCTCTAGTTTGTTGGAAACGTAGGGCATTTTGTACATAACTGAATTTGCCTGTCATGCGAGTTATCTCATGTTTCCAACGACCGTTGATGCTTGGCATACCCATAAAATTGGACATAATTCTCTGGGGATTTTCGTGACAACGACAGCTTACAATTTTGCATTTCATAAGGACTAGACTGGTAAAAGTTTTTGAATATATGAATTGATAATATATAAGTTACTTTTATATTTCGTATTTTTAAAAGATTTAAAAGATAAGGTTTATATATTTATATTCTCCAATTTTTTTAATATCAGCTTTTTAAACAATTTTGTTTTCCTTATGACAAGAATAATACGGTTGACATTTCATACCTGAATTTGGAAGTTACATGTACATAACAAGTTATACATGTACATTCAAGTCACATCTCTCTAAAACAGTTGGATTTTTCATTTGTCGTTTCAAACCGGCGAGGTAAACCTCTTCCGATTCAATGAAGCAAAAGAAGGATAATCAAAGGTTCAACAAATAAATTCCTCTGCATGAAACAACCAACAAGATGTTTGAAATAAAATAAACAAAATCACTCTTTTATTCAATGATGTGTAGTATGCTTCTTTTATAATTAGCTTATAGTTTATCATTCACACAAACAATTATAAAAGTAATTTATTATATAGCTAATAAATAGTCTATAATAAAATACTACCAAAAATCGAGAGAATTTTAACGTTCAATATCTTGACGTTTTATTGAACGCTAACTTTGTATTACGAATATGAGTATGCCCGAAACATTCCTAATACGAGCGTTCAATATCGAACGCCCCGTTGTAAACAAAAAAAGTCGTCTGGTCAAATTCTTAGAGCTAAATTAAAGAAAGGAAGTGGCATCTAGGTAAGATATGTTTATTTTTCACACAAAAATGAAATTATTTATTAAAATATAGTACGTATTAGACCCATTAAACCCTAAATAAGCAAATCATATCGCTCGGTAGGGTCATTGGAATGATGCGATATTGAACGCTAACAGGACAGACGTTAATTTGAATAACGATTCTAAAAAATCATCAATTTGAGGGTTTTTTTTAGTTGGAATAATGATTATAAATTATGTGGGAATGCTTTAGCTTTATAATAAAGGAGTTATTGAACTTATATTGGTGAATATTAGCACTCGTTGGTTGTTCAAATGCACTCCCAACCTCGTGCATTTGAACGGCCAACTCGTGCCAATATTCACCAATAGAAGTTCAATAACCCTATATTATAAAAATAAATAAATACAACATATACTGAGTATAATATAAATGTATGTTTCAGCGTTTGTAAAATGTGATGTCCAAAACTAGCAACTGTTTTCACTTGTTAACATTTGGGGTGTTTCACACGCACTTCTAAGAACTGTAGTTTTAGTACTTCCTGTCTTTTCCTTATATACATTTTTGAACATAAGAACTGTCCTTTTATTGCAAACAAAACCAAGAAATATGAACACGCCCTGTGATGTGTTTAAGACGGATATAATGTACGTGAAATAACTTAGCGGTAAAATACCGTCCAAAATCTGCAAAAGCCAGAAGACTCCTGTTATAGGAAATAAGCGTACACATATCAAAAAATCGTTCCTTTCGGGTTTATTGTTAGAAACCGTTGGAGAACGTTTAATTGCGCGTATCGTCTGTGTAAAGAAAAAGACATTAAGGAGGCAGAGTAAACCAACCGGAACTAGAAAAGTAATTATCAAGGACATTATTCCATCTATGAAACAAATGCGCCTTCCATAACCGACATTCCCCCGACTTGAAAACACTGCGATCATATTCCCCAAAACTGTGCAAAGTGGCAGGAGAAAGATGTAAATACAATACTTTATGAACAGGTACTTGTTCATAATCAGTGGCACACTGGACTGAAACACCCGATATATATGGAAACAACAGATGTTCATACTCGTAAAAGACGAGAGCCAGAGGTAGTGAAGAAGAATACCAACGACGGTACATTTTGTGCTGTTTTTGTTATCCCCGTAACTCGCCAGAGATACAATATTTATGATAAAAATGGTAGACACAAGAACCATTATTGTTTTCCCGGGGAGGGATCTTAGTTCTCGGAAGAAGCAGTACGTGAGAAATGTGATTAACAGACAAAAACACGATAAGATAGAAAATGCCACAGAAAGCTTACTGAAAATTCTACTCAAATTGTACCCCGTTTTCAATTTAGCCAACAAGTCGTTAACACATACTCTGAGAATTCGATTCTCCGATATATCGGCATTAACAGTAGACAGGGAAATATCGTAGCTCTTTAAAAACACCACGTTTTTAGTGCTATCAAAGTCAAATTCCTCTAATTTAAATTCCACTTGTTTGCAAATTAATGTATTAGTGATATTTAAATATATGATTCCATAATGTACCATTACTCGAATATGAACATCGATCTTTCTCCGTTGCTAGTTCTGTTATGTTGCTGTTATTCTTCCCTAAAGAAAAATATTTGTTCTTCAAATCAAACAAAATAAAGGTATCATTGAAGATATATTCCATATTAGTTTCAGTAAATCGTAAAAGTAATCTTTCAGTATCTAGTCTAGGAACAGATTCATTGATGAATATTGTAGAATGAATCCATCCATGGAATTTTCCGTAGTCACTTTGAACACACTCCATCCGGAAGATAGTAAAATAAATATTTTGCGTTAGTTTTACGGTTTTCTTAATTTTGAATGGTATCAAGTCTGTCATTAAATCTTGAATATTTTCCTCTGATATCTTGTACTTAGAAATTCCTTTAAATGTTATATCCAAATAATATCGAAGATTTTTGGTAACCGAAAATAGCGGGATGCAGCTTTTTCCATGAGATAAATACTTTCCGGGAAAGCATGTTATATCCCTGCAGATTCCCAGAAAAAAATTGTGTGTTAAGCTTTTATAATATCTTTATTACATTAACTTTTCCCCATAAGAAGTAAATAAAATAAAAAAAGAAATTACTTTAAATTGACAATTAAGACAACATCGATCGTATTTATTTGAATATTGTATCAATTTTTTCGCGGAAAGAATTTGATAATGACATAACTAACATAGAAAAGGTCGTAGACTTAGTGATTTGAACAGTTCCAATACTGAAATAACTTACGTGAACTGGGTCGAAAATTTGGTCTTTTGAACAGATTCGATTAAGCAGCGGATCGAATTCCATTTCCTCATAATCATCAGTGACGGAAAACAAACTGCGCAGCATAGGATACCAAACAAGGGAATTTGATACCAACTTCTCTTCTTCTTCTTCAATTCTACCCGTTTCCCCACGTATCCCAGATAACCCGATGCCATTGCATACTGCACAATAAAGATTCTTGTAGGGGGCATAGAAGTAAACTTTTGGAAAAAATTCGCAATGATCTTTATTAGAAGTATTTGGACACTTATCAATCGTTATTTCTGGAGTTCTATCTGGGTTGCACATAGCACAATAAACGTTTTTATATAAACCCCCTCCGAATTGATCAGGCGCTATCCAGTTATGTGCGCTAGTGTAAGGAAGATCCTCACATGCCCAACGTACATCTAAGTCTGTCATTGGCCAGTGTCCCGATTTGTTGCATTTCTCTATAAGAGGAGGCGTGATCTCGTCACATTTTCGACTGTTCGTGGCTGGATAAAACGTCAAATTGCAATCGGCGTCCCGTAAAGATTTGAAAAAATTACTATAAAGCAAGAAGTTTGTGTGTTCAATATATGAAAAACAATGTGATTTTATTTTCCAGGGTTTGTAATTTTTTTCTTTTAGAGAAACACTACACATTAAACAGTACATGTTTAGATATGGAATGCCTGTCTATAAATCGGTGACTGGGTGAATAGAAAATGCGTCCCCAAGTTGTTTCCTACACCCTTGATCTATAAACTCCGGATAACGACCCAGACCATAACAACCATTAGTCACTAAACTTTCTTCAATTATTTTATTAGGTTCCGATCTTGAAAATATTTTTTCTTTTAAGCAGGTTCTAGGATACATCAGAAACAAGTCTATACAGCATTCAGTACTTCCAGTTATGAACATGCATCATGCATCACATGAGCAGTAATTGTTGTTATAATAAAAGCCGGAATTCTTCTTTGTTGGAATTTTGTATTCCCCACACGTTTTCGATACAAGATCCATTGAAAACGTCTTATATACAAGATTTGTTAGATCACTATAATTGTGCTTCATCAAAACTAGATTACCTGATTGATTTATCATTTTTATTTCTCCGAACTGTTCAAAAACCTTTTGTCTAATTAAAAGGAAATATTGCTGTGAAAATTCCTGCACACTGATATCAAAGAAAAATATAGGTACGGAAGACCCCTTCCGAAATAAAAGCTCAGCATTCATTTCTAAGCTTACATCGAAAAATGGAAACTTTGACGAATTTGGTCGATTGCACAAATAGCAAAATATGTTCTTATATGGCAAAGTTCCAGAGTTATTTCGATAATATAAGCACGCATTATTCACTGTACGGTTAAACGTATCCCACAGTCCACTTACGTTGCACTGAGATATTGTGTCGACAGTAGTGAATATTGGATTACACATTGTACAAAACATGTTTTTGAACAATGTGTCATTATTAAAGTAATCAGCTTCACATCCATATTCAACACTCTGTACATAATGTTTCCAGGTCCCTGTTTTATTACAAGAATTAAAATATTGCTCGTTTTCTTTGTAACAGTTGTAAGAGATATTTTCATTTGGAGGATATGACTGTAACACACATTCACGCGCACTGGCATTTTTGATGACGTCATCAAAGGTTGAAATAAAATTGATGTCCAGAAATTGATCACAGACTATATCGATAGGCCAAGTAATAAAATTGAAATCATTGTTGCAAATCGCACAAAACCGATTGTAATACGTTCGAGATGTATCGTAACTGGTAACTGGTGGGTGTTTCAGTTTATCGACGTCATTGGTGACATTTTCGCATCTTTTGAAAACATTACTCTCCGTGTTGTGTGGACAAGAGTCAATCATTAAATACGATGTTCTTTGTTTTCTTTCAGGGTAGTTTGATGACGTATTAACGATTGTGACGTTCTTACAGGCCGGTACTGGAGGGGAGAAGAACACATCAGGACAGCAGTCACCTCTGACGTAACACTCCTGATCGCAAAAACATGGAGGACAACGCGGGTATAATGTTGAGTCCTCGACTTCCCACGGAAGCAAGGTTTTGTTTAAGTAACAAAAATGTCCAGTTCCACACAGATTCAATATTTGTTCAAGTAACTTTGGGACTTCTATATCCTCCGTGCTAATGGATTGTCCAAACACCGCACACATAAATATGGTGTAGAAGGTTACCCGCTGCATCACTGATTTATTGCTTTAAGTCGACAACACTCTTTTATGTATTACAAATCCTCATGTATAGAGATTATCATGGATATAATTCATAACAGTTTAATAAAATAAGAGCATCTCATCACGTATTTATGAACAATTACTTTTTGTAATCATGCTGGTTTAGTATTTATGCACACGTCCCAATTCGACATTGCATAATTCGACAATGAACCATTATTTTTTTTTATAACGTTAGTGCGTTCTGAGACTTGTTTGCACACATTGATGCAGTTATGAGGCTATGTTTTTCTAACAATAACGATTTATTGCTTTTATTTAAATTGTATACTCGCATTGTCTTTCATTGCAAATGTGATTTATATTTCAAAGTTACTGTATTTTTCGTTCGGTTTAGTTCCAGTTATAAGAGAAAAGCCCTTGTTCAAAGTAGCATGCTATTTGATTTTCGTTTTTGACGTAGCACTTAAACCCCGGCGTTCAACGTTTGTGACGTCAAACTGAAACGTCATCTTTAACCTTCTATTCCCACTTACGTGTTATGGTTTCTGAATGCAATATATCTCCTTTCACTTTATACGCAAAAAACGTGTAATGTAAATATTATACAATCAATCAATCAAATTGATAATGCAAGGGTACATTCAGCGTTTATAGACCTCTTTTCAACGAAGAGAATTTAATTTTTTTTTTTTTTTGTCATTTTGGTATAATTCCAATCTTGACTTTATTTATTGATTTCCTGTGTTTTGATTGGACGAATGCAACTTTAAGAAAAAAATTACACATCGATAAATTTTTCGATCAGAACCACTTTCTTAATCAAACCTCTAGGCTATCGTAAAAAAATGAAAACAGTTACTTCTAGTCTGTTTTAGCTAAATTATAAGAAACGTGAAATTAAATAAAACAAAACTGTCGACAAACAGGACTGAAAGACGATAATATTATGTTTTTGTCACTGTCGGATCATGAGTGCGAATTTAAAAATAGCTCGACGTTCGATCTAATACGAAGCAAATGAGCTCAGTTGATATCGTTGTACGTGATAGGGAAAAGAAACGTACCTCAAACTCTTGCCTTATGAGCATCAAATTCATATTTTTACATACTAAGCCTCTATTCTTCCTCAGTCTTTGAGCAAACCAGAGCAAATCGAGAGCGTCATCGGTCTGCAACTTTCGCTCTGAGAGTTGTCGTTAAGGTCAACATGGCCATGGTCAAGGATGGTTTATTCTGGAGTATACTCTTATTTACGATATTTGTTGACTTAAATAAGATTCGATGAGTTATAATAAGTTTATTTATTGATTGTTCTGTCAATTTAAGTTGAATTTTTATCGATATTCAACTCGATTACGTTTCTTTACGGCATAAGTATTCCTACGCAGTACAAAAATTGCGGATTGTATGGAGGCCTCAAAGTGAAGTTATTGGAATTATAAGAATTAAACGTTCTTTTTCCAGAATTTATCGATGTGTAAACTCATGCTTTCGCACTTTTATTCAGTTTGTGAGTAAAAAGGTAAGAGTTTACACATCGATAAATTCTGAAAAAAGAACGTTTAATCCTATAATGTTTTTGATTTCTGTATTAATATGTTTGTTTGTTTGTTATTTCAGCGCTTTCATCGTATTTAAAGTGTATATTCATACATTAACATATCACTATGATTTATTTATGACATGAAACATATGGAGATAGCGAACAGTAACGAACAGTATCAACCATAGAACTTGCAAAATGATAACATTAAACAAGACTGCTGATATTCATGTTTCATCAACTTGTTTGTCAATAATTTTCCTAGTTTTAGAAATTGTTCAAACATAGAGCATACTCTTGCTTATCGAATCAACTGAGATATATAAACTCCGTATGCCGGTGAGGAAGGTATATTACTGCATACGTAAGGGATGTTGACGATAGAAAAATTAAAGTTATCACGTTTATCATAGAGTTTGGTTGTTTGAGTATCATTTATGTCTTTTCAAGAAATTTATTCAAGTATGAAACAGATGTGTCAGACTCTGCCTGTAAAAATTACGTGCAGCTTTTTTTCAAATCAAAAATTAACTGTAATATTTTTTAAATAGTGCCAATGCAAATTATGGGTACATGATTTTACTTTAAATAATAATATCGGCCTAAATGTAGATATTTTCTTTCTCTCATGAACCTTACTTTTTTTCCTTTTTTATCTTTCCCTGTTTATTTTCTAACTACATTTGTGTAAATATACAATCCCTGAAAATATTAGTTTATTATAATAGTCTCTACTTATTAAAATATTGTAATTTTTTTTGCATTTTTAATAGTTTCAACTCCTCTCTGCAGGAGGTAGACAAAACAGGGAACCTGCAAATATATGTACCAGGTTGGGTCTGATCGGTACTGTATCTAAATGACGAGTTGAAGGCCACAGGAAGTGTTTTTCTTCTTTTTACACATAAGATGAACACTAAAAAGGTTTGCTGATAACGGGGCGCAGTTGGCACCCATGTGGATTATAATAGATTGTTGGTCCCTAAAATCCACATAGATATTGTCAATCAAAACTCAAGCATATTTTTGATGTCAACTTAAGAGAATTTGTGTGTGCAATCAGAATTTGTTTTAACAAAATAATCTTGCAAATGACTAATGACCAGGTAGTGAATTTCCGAGTTCCGCTTTTATCGAAAAAGCAGCTGTCAATGATATCAAAAAGTCTGGACTTTAATTCATCGTGGGAATGGTTGTGTAAAAAGTTGAAAAGTCATATGTTTTTAAGATCTTGATTTTTGTTAAACCTTATAAATTAAAATTTTCTCTAAAACGTCAGTGGAATTTTTGATTATCCACATTTGATTAACACCACTTCTTGTGGTTGCACAGTACTCTTGAGGTTTCTCCTTCACTCCTGTTAATATCTTAGTAAGGTGTAAAAGATGAGGATTGGTTAAACATCTACTGGAACCTGCTATGTATCTTTGTTTGTAAGGATTCTTATAAAGTTTCGAAATCCAATACTCACTCACTCGGTCGTCTTTATACTACCAACGACATGACCACCCCAGTTCTTCCAATCGGCCTTTAGGGAATTAAGCTAGTTCATTTGCACCCCTGTCTCTGTTTTTCGCTTAAGTGTGTCTAAAAATGTGGCCTTGGGTCTTCATCCTCCGCAGCGTCCGTAATTTGGGTCCAAAAGTACCAGTGATTGTGCGCTGAGCTCTGGATGACGGAAGCAATTCCAAGCTTGTTGCATTCTCTGTATATGTTCCATCTAGTGACTTCTCCTGGGCTACTGTTAAAGTCCAGATCTCACAGCCATACAGCAAAATAGACTCAACTGTGGCTATGAAGAAGCGCAACTTGAGATCTCTTGGCATTGTTGAGCGCCATATTCTGTTCTCTTGTTCAGAGTCTGCCAGGCTAGTGCTTTACAAACAGCTATGTCCTTTTCTGAGCTTTCAACACAGGAGCCAAAATATTTAAAATCCTCGACCCATTAGATTTCAGTGCAATCTAAGGTTTTTAGTGGAGTAGGGTTGTCAGTATTGAAGGGGAAAGCTTTTGACTTCTTGGCGTTGATACGTAGTCCATCCTTCTTACACTCAAGCTCTTCTATAGATTATAGTTTCTGGGTTTAGACGATTTCTTCTGCTTATAAGGAAATGTCATCGGCAAAATCAAGATCAGTAAGAACTTGTTTTGGATGCCTGCGGGATTTTCTAGGCAATATGGTGAAATTCAATACCTCTTAATTACAGAGATGGCTTTTCTTGCACAGTCCAGTACTATGATAAATAAGAATGGTGCTAAGGTATCTCCCAAAACTGACATATGAAGAATTTCTTTCTTAGAAAGGAAACTATGAATATAAGTTGGATTACCACTCGTAGAATTCTTCTAAAAAATAACCTAATAAATGTGCTGTTTGTTCAAATAATAAAAATGCTTACTTTGGAGATTAGTAAAGGATTTAATGTCGCAGCAGTTGCAGAAAAAATATAACTTGCGTAAGTGGGTTATGTAATCATTTTTTTTCTGCAATGGCTTCAAAGTTAATTCCTGTACTAGCAACCACAACATTTTATTGTTTACATCTGTATGGAAAAAAAAAACCTCAAAGTAACATTAAATATTTAAGTAGTGAATTATAAATATATATATATATACCATTATATGCATAACTGAAGGAACAACCATTTTAGAATCGTTTATGCTATGAATAATGGCAATTGTCTTCATAAGAAATAAAAGGAAAAATATTCAGTGGATGTAAATTTATTTTTTGAGAAAATTCAACACCACCTAAAGTTAATGATTATTTATTTGTATGTAGTGAGGGACTCCAATGGTCTTTTGTTTTTTTTTGTTTTTTCAAACAGACAAATATTTAGACATGTACCTAAGAGGACATACATGTATATAACTGTCTAACATTGTATCCTTGCCTAGTAAATCACTTACCATGTTGAGCAGACTTAATACTAGTATACAAGAGTATTATACTAGTACTGTAACATGAAGCGGTCACCCATCCAAGGGTAAACAGGTTTGCTGTTGCTTAACTTGCCTGAAATTGAGGGAGACTCTACCGCATCACCAGAAAAGCTAGCTCACTACCGAGGCAGTAGAAGTTCCCTATATATTGTCAGCTGCAGTACCTTGGTCATGTTTAGTTTTGGTGTCTGCAATTTCTGGATGTTAAAGCAAAGTATATTAAATACAAACTATGCATCTTAAATAGAACAAAAAAGAGATAAATTAATATAAATGAAGCATTAGAAAATTTAAATTCATAATTATGTAATAACATGTACCTAATGTGGGTACAACTTGCACAATATTTGATTATCATGTGGTTTAAATAGGTACAAAATAATCATGAGGCCAAAATATTCCATTTTAAATTTGAATGTACAGCGTTGTTATAATTTTTAAGTTTCTAATAAACCTGCGCCTCTGATATGAATTTATAATACTGTAATATTTTACATTATCCTCATGTATCATATATTTAGAGGGTTTTGAGTGAATTGTCGAATCTGAACATGTGTCATATCCTGAATTATTTTTTTAACTAATCTGAAAACTGATGACAGCAACATACATTGTATGATCATGACCTACCGTCTGATGAATATGAACAGCATGAACATGAAAAAATAAAACGTACGGCACTGTGCGATTTTAAAATGGTCGCCATATTTGTTCCTACAGGCAACTAAAGAAGTAATGAAACTTTTG
Source organism: Saccostrea cuccullata (assembly GCF_032062105.1). NCBI lineage: Eukaryota > Metazoa > Mollusca > Bivalvia > Ostreida > Ostreidae > Saccostrea > Saccostrea cuccullata. Next base: position 108,252 of record NW_026919847.1, read on the forward strand.
AAATGATTGTACAACAACTTTCTATTTGTGGACAATGGGTCTGAAGTAAAATTTGTACTTTAAAACCTAGATCATTCTCATAAATTCCTTGGTATTTTAGCTTTGTGGTGTCTCTTTTGGTGCCAGGTCCCTGAAATACCAAGTGTATGTGAAACTGCGTCTGCTAGACTGCTATACTATTAAAAACACCTGCTATATGATTAGCTTTAAATAAAAAACCATTCTAACTCATAATTTTTACACAATCTTAATAAATCCATATAGTCCTTTTTAATTTGGAAGTTTGACAATAACACTTACCACTGCAATGTTATCAATGAGTATTAAAATGTGATATACCATTGTAAGAATTTTAACCACATCTCCAAAGTCACTTTTCATGCCTTTTGAATTCTAATGAAGGGATAAGGTTTGGAGGAACCACTTATTGCATCACAAATTCTCTACTGTCATGCTTTATCCAATATAATTGCCTTACTACAGAAATTAAACTATTTACAAAGAGTTCCTAAGACCAATTATTATGTTAAAAATATGATAAAGGATATGTTGCAGAAAAATGTTACCATTTTGAGAGTTAAAGTCCAAATTGCCGAGAACCCAAACACATTAAGATCACCAGTATGTATAGATATTCATTAATCTACAATCACTTATCAATATAACTTTTGCTGAAAAAGCCCCTTTTCTTTCAGAGAAATACCGGTAATGTCTATCAAATGACAACAAATTTACAGTGCACAGCTCTAGATCGATGAATTTGAAATCTTTTATGCTATTTGATTCACGGTAGGAGAAATCAGCAATCACCTTCGTATCTGCATGGATTTTGAAATTATACCAACTAGTAACATGTGAAGATTTAATGGCCCCCAAGTACTTTAGTTTAAAACCCTTAAACATATATCCCTCCTTTATAAATTGGGCTCTACCTTGATCTAGGTACAGTAATCCTTTAAATAGTTTGATACGTGTTGTGAGGAACATGATAATATGGGGAGCCCATTGTTATGTTCCCCAAACGAAGTTGGGGAACATATTGTTTTTACTCTGTTTCTTATTATTATGTTCCCCAAACGAAGTTGGGGAACATATTGTTTTTACTCTGTTTCTTATTATTATTATTATTTTTCTTCTTCTTCTTCTTCTTCCTGGGTACTTTTTTGTCCGGGAATGATCTTGTAAACTGTTCGTCCGAGGTAGGTAAAACCTTTTTATGGTAAGTAGACATGTTATGCAGATTTGCGGAATCAAGGTCATTTTGCGCGCACGTGCTTGCAAGAGCGCGCACGTGCAACACTTGAAATAACCAATATAATAGATATAGTTGGAACTTTTCTATTTTTTGATAAAATGCTTTGAAACTCATAATGTAAACAAGATGGCATGTCAAAATAGCAAAAGGACGTGCGCTTTGCTCTGATTTTTTCAATATGTATACTCTTTTGAAATTTTGAACATGAAAAGCATGATGTATTAAAATTTTAATAAAAGCATGCGCATGCGCACGAGCTGTAATCTGATTGGCTAAAACTTTAAATGGCTATACGTTTGTTTTTTGACGAAATGCTTTGAAATTTAAAACATAGTCATGCATTACGATATCCTAAAATATGATATAGAAAATATTCATGAAATCACGCGCATGCACGTGTGCTGCAATCTGATTGGCTGAAACTTCAAATGGCTATAAATCTCTTGTTTTTCAACCAAACAGGATGAGATTTAGAACTTGGATAAATATAAGGGACTCCTACAAGAAGGTGTAGTCATTATGCACGTGCTTGCATGTGCGTGCACGTGAAATGAGTAAAATAAAAAATACACTCGAATGAGTGCATTTTTTAATACTTTTGGATTAAATGCATAGTGTAGACAAGATAATATGGTCGTTACGCACATGAACACGCGTGCAATGCCTATTTTTTTAATATATTTTGTATTTTTCTTGGAAGACCTTGATTAAGTCTAAATTCCATGAAGTATTTCTTATTTAATAGAGATAACAGGGAATATGGCACCAAAAGGGAGTTGGTGAGCGTTTGGGGAACATCTGTAACGGTCCCCGTTACAATTAGCACTAGTTATTATTATTTTTCTTCTTCTTCTTTCTGGGTCCTTTTTTGTCCGGGAATGATCTTGTAAACTGTTCGTCCGAGGTAGGTAAAACCTTTTTAGGGTAAGTAGACATGTTATGCAGATTTGCGGAATCAAGGTCATTTTGCGCGCACGTGCTTGCAAGAGCGCGCACGTGCAACACTTGAAATAACCAATATAATAGATATAGTCGGAACTTTTCTATTTTTTGATAAAATGCTTTGAAACTCATAATGTAAGGATACATTAGTAGTATAGACAAGATGGCATGGTCAAAATAGCAAGATCTCACGCGCATGCACGTGGCTGAAACTAAAGTCTCAATATCTTTCTTGTTTCTTGTCATAATCTTTTGAAATTTTGAACATGGTCCTACATTATGAAGATCAACAGCATGATATATTAAAATTTTAATAAAAGCATGCGCATGCGCGCGTCCTGTAATCTGATTGGCTTAAACTTTAAAATGGCTATATCTCGTTTGTTTTTTGACGAAATGCTTTGAAATTTAAAACATAGTCATGCATTACGATATCCTAACATATGATAAAGAAAATATTCATGAAATCACGCGCATGCACGTGTGCTGCAATCTTATTGGCTGAAACTTCAAATGGCTATAACTCTCTTGTTTTTCAACCAAACAGGATGGGATTTAGAACTTGGATAAATATGAGGGACTCCTACAAGAAGGTGTAGTCATTATGCACATGCTTGCACGTGCGTGCACGTGAAATGAGTAAAATAAAAAATACACTCGAATGAGTGCATTTTTAATACTTTTGGATTAAATGCTTTGATATTATTAAGATTTTAGATAGTGTAGACAAGATAATATGGTCGTTACGCACATGAACACGCGTGCAATGCCTATTTTTTTAATATAGTTTGTATTTTTTTGGAAGACCTTGATTAAGTCTAAATTCCATAAAGTATTTCTTATTTAATAGAGATAACAGGGAATATGGCACCAAAAAGTTGGGGAACATCTGTAACGGTCCCCGTTACAATTAGCACTAGTTACATTTACGATACCCACATGTCTGCCTGCTACAGGCACAATGTTCAAAGGACTTTTTTTATTAATCATGTGAAAACTTTTAACTTGATCAAAGAACTTTTTATCAATAATGTCATGCTGTGAAAAATTCTAAACATCCTTTAGGGTACATAGCAACATGGTGACTTTGGCATAATAGCAACAACTTACTGGAAAAGAAAACATTGATTTAAGGACATAAGCAAGGTACCTTACCTACTGATAGTTTTACAAGACATTCTTAATTTTAGATTATATTGCCATCAGAAGTTGACAGACAAAAAATCAGCATGCATTACCTGGGCTTTTGGAAGATATCAAATTATAACAATTTTTGCATTATTCAAAGAAAAATAGGCCTATACAAAAATTACGAAACATAAATTCAAGATTTGTTTCTATCAAAATATTTGCTAGAGGGAGGTGTACACATCCATATACTCAGTATTGTACACGGGTCCTTCGTTTGGTGGGACTCTTCAAATCCAGGGTAGAAACCAATAAAGTTCAAACTACGTTGCGTATGACCTTAATACAACAATAGTAAACAAAGCTTTGAGAGTAATGTCTTGACTTAGCCTCTTAAGGATTTCCATCCCTAATACGACGAAATTCTCTACCCTTAAATGTCCGTTAAATACTTTTAAAAACTCTGATATTATAAAGCATTTTATAGTGGAAAAGGATTCCCCGTGAGAAAGTTTCAATAATTTCATTAACTAAGTAGTTGCTAATTAAAAAAGATTGAATTGAAGTCTATTGAGAAAAGGTTTTTTTTTTCAAAATAAAATTCACATAATTTGAATATTAATAATTACTGTGGCGGAAAGATACATTGAAACATTAACAAGAGGCCCATGGGCCTTATAGGTCACCTGAGCATTATGCAACAACTTTCCAGTGATTGAATTTGATTCATGTTTTAAGTAATGGATATATTAGGGCCGAAAACTGTCTGATAACTTTACATAAAGAACAGTAGTCGGCATATATCATACTTAAAACATTGCCATTTAAAGCAATATGAGCTGCATGTTTGACATCGGAAAATTTTATTGAAAATTTGTAATCAACTACATGTAATTTAATGACAGAGAGATAAATTATTTATAAACTTCTGCTGCTCATATTTGCAATGGATTTTTTTTATTAGCTTTGATTAAAGCAAAATTGAATTATTGTCGTCCTGTACAATAATGATTTCTTATATAAAACTGTATATTCGGTTGTAGAGAAATATTTCTTCTGAAACATTTTTAAACTTTATTTTGGGCTTATTGATCATAAAAGCTTAAATTACATACAAATTGATCATAATAGCACATTTTACTATAAAAATAAAATTCTCAAAGATACAGCTCATATTGCTTTAAATGTCCAAAAGTTACCTGTAGGAGTCCGATAATAACACAGTGTGAGTTCAAGCATCCATTTTTTCTACCCGTCTGATAAGTAGATAAAAGAAATGAGTGAACGATAAAAAAGTGAGTGAATTCTTGTTTCATTAATTTCATTCATTCAATGGCAGTCGTTTCGTTTAGCAGAGCAGGGGTACGGTGGTGAAAGATCTTTTGGGGGAAAATTTTTATTTTATGATAAATTTTTTGACTGCAAGAACAAAGGCTTGACGTCACAGCAATGTTTCAATCCAGATGCTATGGCGTTCACAATTTTGAAAGAGGCACCATTGATTATCATAACAATACACTTAGCAGTTGGTTAGTTTGTTCACTTAATACCTATAGGCAGGGTGGGGGAACAAAAAATGCATTTCAAGTAATCAGTAATATTCTGCAATAATCAATAATGCCCCTATCGCACATGAACCCCTGATCCTTAGGCCTAGATCCACACATTGCACAATTTTTGAAAAGGCACCCTTGCTTTTCAAAAATATTTTATAAATACCAAGGAGCAAATCTCAAACAATTCATCCAGATTCAGTATATGAGTACACCCCCCCCCCCTATGGTATCCCTGAAAATTGGGTCTTGAAATTCACAATTCTGGAAGATAAGGGTCCTTGCTCATCATAACTACATAGGTAGTTCATCTGCTTAATACCCAAGAGCAGAGAAGAAAATTTTCAAAGATTTAATATATTTTCATTATAAAATCAATAGAGCCCCACCTTATCACTAGAATCCCTGACCCAAGGGCCATAAAATAAAAAAATGGAAGAGGTATTCTTGCTCATCCTAACTATGTACTTTGTTTATTTAATTCCTAGGAGCAGGAAAGAATTTTTTTCAAAGAATTAATGTATTTTTTTATATAATCAATAGAGCCCTGCCCTTACACCTGAACCCTGACCCTTGGGCCATAAAATTTACAATTTTGGTAGAGGCACTTTTGCTCACCATAACCATGCACTTAGTTAGTTTATTTAATACCAAGGAGCAGAGAAGAAGATTTTCAAAGAATTCATGTATTTCCACTATATAATCTATAGAGCCCCATCCTAACACCAGAACCCCTGACCCTGGGGCCATAAAATTCACAATTTTGGTAGAAGTACTCTTGCTCATCATAACTATGCACTTAGTTAGTTTATTTTATACCCAGGAGCAGAGAAGAAGATTTTCAAAGAATTCATGAATTTTCACTTTATAATCTATAGAGCCCCGCCCTAACACCAGAACCCCTGAACCTGGAGCCATTAAATTGACAATTTTGGTAGAGGCACTCTTGCTCATCATAACTATGCACTTAGTTAGTTATTTAATACCCAGGAGCAGAGAAGAAGATTTTCAAAGAAATAATGCATTTTCACTATATACCTATTTTGCCCCGCCCTAGCACTAGAACCCCTGACGCCGGGGCCATGAATTTCACAATTTTGATAGAGGACTCAATGCTGAATACAATCATGCAAACAGTTTGACTGCTTGATGTCCAGGAGTAAAGAAGAGGATTTTTAAAGATTGAATTAGTTTTAGTTGTTTTTGCCCCATCCCCCAGGCCCCAGGGAGGCAGGGACCATGAAATTCACAATTTTTGTTTCCCTTTACCCATAGATGCGTTGTGCCAAATTTCGTTGAAATTGGTTCAGTGGTTGCAGAGAAGAAGCTGAAAATGTTCAAATGTTAACGGACAACGCACGATGCACGACGACGGACGAAAACAGATAGCAATAGGTCACCAGAGTTTACTCAGGTGAGCTAAAAATAGAATGATAATTGAAACAATTTCTTACCGGCTAAACTTTTTAAAATTAATATTATATCAATTAAAATAAGAGGATAAAACTCTTTCCAAAATTCAATTTCATAAATTAGGACACATCCCACAAAGCATGTTAATAGTAATAAATGAGAATTATGTCTAAATGAACTGAGTATTCAATGCAAACATAACTGTTATGTAATCAATTTCACTGAATTTGTTCCTAATAGGGATTGAATACCTTAATGGCTCGAGTACTTCCACTTTTGTGGAAAAATTCCGAAGTTCGAATTTCGATCCTGTCGCAAAAGGAGTAAAATAATTTTAATTTTATTCATCTATTTTAAATCTATATACCACGAGAGTCGGATGTTTTCATCGTCAAAACAAAAAAAGGAAAAAAAGTTCCCACCTTCATCTAAAAAAAAAAAAACAATACCAGGATGGCAACTTGTTTAGGGGGGGGGGGCAAATTAAACAAATAGATCTAGGCTCGCCGAGAAAAAACTTCCCGACTAATTCAGTATCCAGAGTGTGTTATTTATTCAAGTCAAAAAATCCAATCTGCTTGACGACTACGGGCCGTTTTGTCCCTTTTTTCATATTGACAGCTCATCCTGAACTCCCCCCTCCCATAAAGAGGTCAATATATAAACAATGTAATATTATATTAATAGCTACTCCAAACGGGCCGTTTTGTCCCTTTTTTCATATTGACATGAACTCCCCCCTCCCATAAAGAGGTCAATATATAAACAATGTAATATTATAGAAAACTTATAATAGCTACTGTCTACTGTATCTTGTGCCCCCTCAATAAAAAAATCTTTCATTTTGGCTTCCCAAGGCATTGTGTGGTAGTGCCCCTAAACTGAAATTGTGCCCCCCCCCCAACTGAAATTGCTTGCTTCAGGAATCAGGACCGTTACATATATAACGAAAAGCAGCCCAAAATATTTAAGTTAAGATCGCCAATTACTTTATCATCCCTATTAACCACCCCAGGCGCTTAGAAAATTGCAAAAAGGGAGCGGTTATTTTGGCATTCTCTTTATGATTTTAAATGTCATAAAATAAGTTCAAAATATCTTTTGAAAAAAAAAATAAAAACAAGGAAACTATTTAAATAATGTCTAACTTATCCACCCAAATTATGCTAAATTTTTCATTTCCCACTGAGATATTGGGTAATAGTTTAATTTTGTTTGTATTCTAGTCTCTCATTGGTTGATTACCAAATAGGAACGCAAATTATTATTTAATAATCTGGTTTGGTACCCCCCCCCCCTTGACAACCATCTGAGTCATCTGTATCAATGCAATCCCTTCATTTCCAGTCCTTGGAATTCATTGGAAATTCTAGATTTAATAAATGTACAATGTACCATTAACTTCAAACAGTAGCTCGATCTTACCTCGTGTACACAAACATCATGGCTGCTAGATCTCTATATAACATCGAGATTCAGGAAAGACGTACTTAAAAACAAGGAGATATCAATTAATCGTTTAATGGTAATTACGCCATTATTTTCATTGACATTAATCTTGTGATCTCCATAAAAGCAAGTTTACGTTATTTAAAAGAATGTGTTAACAAAAACTTAGCGCCTACAATCCCGGTAAATGTGATAACCAGCCACGTGCTATTTCGAATTGCCTCTGCTCAAAATAGAGTCGAACAAAATGTTTGAAGCCTTGAAAAATATAAACAGACTTGAAACTTCAAACATAGATATCAAAGACTATGAAGCTTTTATTCCAGACCGTCTTCGGAATCCAACGGAAAATAAAATCAAGAAAGCATCATTTGAGGAAATAAATCCTCCCTTGTACGAAAGTGACGCCAGAATGGCGGCCTTCCGCGTCCCAAGAGAAAAGATTGTACCATATATCCAGGCCCTGCATTACGTATTCTTCGATAGTATTGGCAAAGAACCACAGTTTAAAGTTACTTAGAATGAAACACCAAGCCAATGGGAAAAAGAGAGCACAGGTAACGCTATTTGTATTGATGTTCAGTACAAGGATTCAGAAGAAAAAATTATTTTCGAACTACTTTCTTTATTACAACTGGCACAGTGCAAGTCCAGGGGAATAGCAAGGACATATTTGTTAACCAAATTTTTCCAGTGTTAAAAAACGTGGCAAACAGCATTCACTCCACCAACGTGAAAGAAGTTGTGAAAAAACCTACACAAAGGAATCTACAACAACCCAATCTGAGGAGTCATTAGAGACAAGTCAAATGACAGTAGAAAAAGATACAAAAAGCAGTAGGTTACAAAACTCTAGTCAACAATTTTGTTATCAGTCAATCAGATAGAAACAAAAGATACCCAGAGTCAGACGATTTGTCAAGATGTGAAGAAAGCAGACTCCCTAGAAGAAAAATTATTAAGTGTTACAGATAAAATATACACTCAAGTCACCAACTTGATAACCAACAATTTTTGTTATGATTTTTTACCATTCTCTGATTGTCATTGTAAAATTTCACTAAAAATGCTGTCATCTTTTACAAGGGAGATAAATAACAATAATCTTCAAGAAATGCCCATTCGTTACAAATGGAACAGTTCACTAGTAAGCCACTACCAGAACTTTTTTACATACCCTATTATCCAACAAGACATACAAACATTTTTAAATAAAGATATACAAATGAATGAAAAGGAAATTAATGAAGCTACAAATGATATCCATAACATTTTTGAAAAAGTAGCAAAATTATCACTAAATAAGAAGGTTCATAAAAATAAACAAGTTAACAAAAAATGGTTTGATTCTGATCTTTGGAAAATGAAGAAACAACTTAGTGAAAAGGCTATCTTAATATCTAAATTTCCTAAAAACCCTTTCATACGAGGGTCTTATTTCAAAGCTAAAAAAGTGTATGCTAAATTAAATAAATACAAAAAACGACAGTTTGTTCAAAATATTTTTTTAAGTTAGATCAACTAAAGGAAAATAATCCTAAAGAATACTGGAATTTAGTCGCATCAATCAGAGAAGCCAAAGAGGGGAATAAAGAAAAAAATGAGAAATGTATTGAACCAGATATGTGGCATAACTACTTTAGTACCCTGTTTAAACTGCCTAATAAGCATTCAGAGAGATACAAATTATTCAAAATAAAATTAAGGAACTTGAAAATGGACCAAACTTTCTATCTTTTAGTAAACTAGACTTTAAAATCTCTTTAAAGGAATTAAAAAAATATTTGTCTAGTATAAAATCTGATAAAAGCCCTGGCCTGGATAATATTACCAACGAAATGTTGAGAGTAGCACAAATTTACATGAATCATTGTATTCTGAAATTGTTTAACAATGTCTTCCAGAATTTATCCTAGAAAGTGGGTAGAAAGTTATATAACACCTATTTTTAAATCAGAAATCCCCGATTTCCCCAAAATTATAGAGGCATAACCATTACAAACAGTATTGGCAAACTTTTCAATATATAATACTTAACAATAGATTAGATAATTTTTTATCGGAAAATAATATCATACACGAAAGCCAAATAGGATTTTCAAAAAAAGATAGAACTTCGGATCATTTATTTGTAATGAAATGTCTGATCGACAAATACACCAACAAAGGTAATAAACGTTTGTATGCTTGCTTAGTAAGCACAAAGCATTTGATATAATAATACACGAAGGCATAAAACTTAAACTTCTTCAACTGAATATAAATGGACTATTCTACAAAATAATATGCAGTATGTACAAATACAGTTATATCTCGATTAAAATTGATAATAAATTAACCCAACCTTTCTCACCTGAACTAGGAGTAAGACAAGATGATGTCTTAAGCCCGAATATATTCAAAATATTCTTAAATGATCTCGCAGATTTACTAAATGAAGATGTTGTTAACTCAGTCTCACTTTTCAAAAAGCAAATAGGAGCTTTATTATATGCAGACAATTTAGTATTATTATCTGACAACCAGCTAGCGCTGCAACAAAAACTTGATATGTTATACAAATATTGTAAAGAATGGTGTTTGGAAATCAATGTTAACAAAACAAAAGTAATTATTTTCAACAGAAGTGGGCATTTATTAAAAGAAACATTTTCAATTAATTGTATTAATATAAAATGTGTTAAAACGTATAAATACCTAGGTATAATACTGTCAAATTCTGATTCTTTCAAAGAAGCAAGGTGTAATTTATATAACAAAGCCTTAAAGTCATCATTTAAAATATACAAAGATATAAAATCGACAGATCCACCCATTAATACTTTACTTCATCTATTTGATCACATGATCAAGCCAATAGCTACCTATTGATCCGAAATATGGGATGTATTGTCATCATCAATGCAAAGAAAAGAAAAATATTTATTTGATATATTTAAAGATTGGGAGATTGAAAATCTTCACATGAAATTTTGCAAATTTATCATAGGGTCTGGGAAAAGAAGTACCAATATTGCAGTTCTATCTGAACTGGGTAGACAACCAATATTTTATTCTATTATTATAGCAATTATATCTTACTGGCACAGACTGGAAAACATGCCTGAAAACTCTTTGTTATACAGTGTACAAAGAAAGCATTATCTTGGACAGTTGTGATGTAAATAGTTTGTTTTCAAATGTAACATATTTCTGTAACAGAATGGGCATAGATTTGTCAAGATGTAAATCAATGAAACTAATAACTTAAAAGAAACATCTGAAAAAAATTATTAGAGAAGATTTCCTTCAATATTGGTTTAAACAAAGAGATGATGGTTGTCTATCGGGTAAACATACAACATACTTCTATATAAAAAGAAGTTTTGAAATTGAAAATTATTTATTTAAAAATTTTGAACAAAGAAAAATTATATGCAAATTTAGAGTGAGTTCACATAACCTCAAAATAGAAAGTGGAAGATACGAAAAAAAACTAAACTCTGTTGGAGAGCAAACCACCCTTGCAAGAAATGAAAGAATTTGTAGAATGTGCGACATGAACTGTGTTGAAGATGAGATACACTGACTGATTAAATGTCCATTTTATAAACATGATAGAGATGACTTTTTAATATTATTGCTACAAGTAATAAAAATTTCTATACTTTAACAAATAAAGAAAATTTTTTATGGATTATGTTGTTCCCGTTCCAGGCATTTCTTTGCTGCTAGGCAATGATTTAGCTGGTGGAAAAGTTGTACCAGATCCTATAGTTTGTGAAGAAATCAATCCAGATGTCATGTGCGATGATGAAAATGATGACATTTATCCAGCCTGTGCTGTTACTAGAGCGATGGCCAGAAGACGAGAAATGGAGGCAGACCATACTCAAGCCTTTGACGAGACGAATTCCTCTGTTGATATTGACTTGAATGACACTTTCTTATCTGACCTTGATGGCACTCAAACAAGCATGGAACCACACAATATCAAGAAGCAAGAGAAGAAAGAACTTTTACCAAAATTTGGTGGTGATGCTGATGAGTTGCATCAACTAGTTAGCCAAGGCAAGGACATCCTCAGCCGAGAACGTTTACTCTCTGAACAACATAAAGACCCAGATATCATTCAACTTAGTAAGAGGGCACTTCCACCAGAAGAGGCTACTAAAGTTGGAGAATGCTTCTATATGAAAGATGGCATCCTTATGCGAAAATGGCGACCACCTGATGCTTCTCCAGATGAAGTGTGGCGTGTTGTTCACCAGATAGTGGTCCCAGCTGCTTATCGTCGAGATGTCATGAGTTTAGCTCACGATATACCTATGGCTGGTCATTTAGGCGTCAATAAGACTTATAATAGGATTTTGAGTCATTTTTATTGGCCTAAGCTAAGAAAGGATGTTTCGAAGTTTTGCAAGTCATGCCATGTCTGTCAGATGGTAGGTAAACCAAATCAGAAGATACCATCTGCTCCTCTCCAACCCATTCCAGCTTTTGAAGAACCGTTTAGTCGAGTGTTGGTGGATTGTGTAGGACCTTTGCCTAGGACCAGATCTGGAAACCAGTATTTACTTACCATAATGTGTACATCCACTCGATTTCCTGAAGCCATACCTCTTAGGAATATAAAGGCAAAGAGCATAGTTAAGGCCCTAACAAAGTTTTTCAGTTTTGTGGGAGCACCCAAGGCAATTCAGTCGGATCAAGGCTCAAATTTTATGTCGGGGTTGTTCCAGCAAGTCATGCATGAGTTGGGTATAAGGCAATATAGATCAACTGCTTATCATCCTGAGTCCCAGGGAGCGCTAGAACGTTTTCATCAAACCCTAAAAACAATGCTGAAGACCTATTGTTACCAGTATGAAAAAGAATGGGACGAAGGTGTTCATCTTGTGCTATTTGCAGCACGAGAAGCAGTCCAGGAGTCTCTCGGGTTCAGTCCTTTTGAATTGGTGTTCGGTCATACAGTTAGAGGTCCTTTGAAATTGTTGAAGGAAAAGTGGCTGACTGAGACTAGTGATCTTAATCTTTTAGATTATGTGTCTGATTTCAAAGAAAACTTTACAATGCTTATAAACTAGCACAAGAAAATTTGAAGAGTTCTCAGATGAAAATGAAAATATGGTATGACAAAGATGCCAGAAATAGGGTGTTTAAGCCAGGTGATAAGGTTCTTGTATTTTTACCTATTCCTGGTCATCCTTTACAAGCCAGATTTTATGGCCCTTATGAAATTGAAAGCAAGATCAGTGATGTAAACTATGTAGTTAAGACACCAGGTCGACGTAAAGAGAAACGGGTTTGTCACATTAACATGTTAAAAGAGTATTTTGAAAGGTGTGACCGAAATTCTGTAAAACCAGTTTCCACTTTAGCCAATGCTAAGACTGTTCAAAATTGTATTGAAAGTGATACGAGTAAAGAAATGAATGAGAAAGATTGTAATCAGAGTGTCCGCTTGAAAAACTCAGAAATTTTGGCTGATTTTGATGCCAAACTTGGACATTTGAACATTCACCAAAAAGAACAAGTTAAAAACTTGATGAATAAGTATCATCAAATCTTTTCGGATGTTCCAAAGAAAACTAATGCAGCTTGTCATGATGTCATAGTGAGTGACGTTCTGCCTATCAAACAACATCCGTACCGTCTGAATCCAATAAAATTGCAGTACCTAAGAAGGGAAGTGGAGTACATGTTGGACAATGACATTGTTGAACCTCGTAAAAGTGATTGGAGCTCACCATGTATTCTTGTACCAAAACAGGACGGTTCGTACCGATTATGTACAGACTATAGAAAGGTGAATTCTGTTACCAAAACTGATTCATATCCAATACCTAGAATCGATGACTGTATTGACAACATTGGAAACGCGAAATTTGTCAGTAAATTTGACCTGTTGAAAGGCTACTGGCAAGTACCGTTAACAGAAAGAGCAAAAGAAATATCTGCTTTTGCTACACCAGATGGACTTTACCAGTATAAAGTAATGCCTTTTGGCATGAAAAACGCACCGGCTACATTCCAAAGGATGATTCACTCCCTTCTCCATGATCTTGAGGGATGCGAGGCCTACATTGATGATGTCGTCATATACAGCAAGACATGGGACAAACATCTCCGAATCATGCGTGCTTTATTTGACATTTTAGCTAAAGCAAACTTAACTGTGAATCTTGAGAAGAGCGAATTTTGTCATGCTTATGTAGAATATTTAGGTCATAAAGTAGGTCAAGGTTATGTTACACCCATTATGACTAAAGTGGAAGCTATTGCAAAGTTCCCGATTCCTACAAACAAGAAAGAATTAATGAGGTTTTTGGGCATGGCTGGGTTTTACAGAAAATTTTGTCCAAATTTTTCCTCAGTTGTTAGTCCACTTACAAATCTTTTACAAAAGAGGGTTAACTTTGAATTGACAAAGGACTGTGAAAAATCCTTTCATAAAATCAAATCTGTCCTTATGAGCAACCCAGTTCTGTCAACTCCAGATTTTTCTAAGCAATTTAAGCTTACTGTTGATGCTAGTGATGTTGGAATCGGGGCAGCTTTGTTTCAAGAACATAGTGATAAGGTAGATAGAGTTGTTTCTTATTTTTCAAAGAAACTTACAAAATGTCAACAAAAGTATTCCACCATTGAAAAGGAATGCCTTGCTTTGTTGTTAGCCTTACAACATTTTGATGTTTATTTGAATGTTACTTTGCATCCAATTCTTGTATATACTGATCACAACCCCCTGACATTTTTACATAAATTGTCAAACAAGAATCAAAGACTGACTAGATGGAGTTTGTTGTTACAAGAATACAACATAACAATTAAGCACATCAAAGGCAAAGACAATGTTATAGCAGATGCCTTGTCAAGAGTATCGTAAACATACTAGATTTTGTATTACTGTACCTATGTTTTAATAATATAAGTTTTCATTGACATTCAAACTTTTGAAGGGGGGAGGTGTTGTGAGATGTGTTGTATTTGTATTGTTTCATCTTGTATATTATTAGTAACATTTAGTTTCTTGAACATTCCAGAGTGGTCAACATGTTCGGTCATTTGATCTAGAACATTCTTAAATTTTGTGTATGTCCAGATTGTTCCAGTAATGTCATGTTTTAACAATTTCTAGAATATTCTAGATTTATAATACTGTATAAATACCCTGTCAATTCGATGCATAGAGACTAATAACTTTGTCGTATAAGCACTATTGAGATATAACTGGGATATATTTTCACTGGGACATTGTGTGCAGCAACGGACACTCTGATGTATGTATTTTTAGATTCTTGCTAAGTTTGTACTTTATGTTTCATATACTTATTATATATTACTGTAAATAAATTATTGTTAAGTTTAAATTGTGTTATTGATCTTTGCTGGCATTTCGGGTAATTCTGACCCATAACAATGTCTAATGAAAATGACATGTTGCTTATCAGGCTGGGTAATTTTTTAATCAATAACTTTAAAATAAGAAATAGCAGATTATGCAATGTTAAACAAAGAAACAAATAAATACACAAGAGTAATAATGTTTATACTCTAGTAAAAAAAACAAAAAACTTTTATTTACAGTATATTGATTATATATGTTGTAATCCCCAACTGCTGTAACACCATTTATCTTTTGTTAGTTGCTGCTATCAATTTTGAAATTTCTTCTTGTATGTTTTTCTTATTACTTGTATGCCCTGATGGGCCCCAAATTGGTATTAATAAATCTTATCTTATCTTATAACTGTTATTACCTCCCCTTCTTTCATATCACTTCCGTTACTAGGGATGTATCATTGAGCGGCAAATTTGAACTCATAAAAAGCAACACAATTTTACACACATAGTTGTTTAATTATTTTAAAATTAAATTATAAGAAATGACACTTATTCTTGGCTTTGCTGATTTAAAAGCGTGAACTGACCTAAACCAGGTTATCATCGAATAATTTGGCCAAGAATTAGAGTCATTCCTGAAATAAACAAGTTCCTTTACACTTTCTTCAATTTTTTGATACCATTTGTTTTTTATTTTAATCACTGTACAGGGGGCCCTTATGATATCAAAATCGAGTGTAATGATGACGGTTTACAATGAGGATCGATACGTGTAGTTTGTATATGTTTAATCACTGACGCATGACAAACGTGTTTCCAAATCCCTCTAAAGTATTATGACGAACTTTTTTTCATTTGTCCGAATTTAAAAACATTATTAGTGATTACAAAAATAACATAAGCAATTTTCAATTACAAAATGATGAAAACACTTTCCGTTCTATTTGCACATATACTTATTTTTTCCGATTTTTAACTTTATATGGGTGCAAACACTGGTTCTGAGAAAAATATCGAGATACGGGAAGTTAGGGCGTTACGTTCGTTTGCAAGATGTCGGTGTTTCTCTGTTAATAGCTAGTAAGAACACTGATATTAAAAAATAAATAAATAATAAGTCGGCCAACATCCATCGTGCGCTAAGCGGTAATTTGATTTTCACCGTCGGTCGACATAACGAAATGTCTGCCAATGGTTGGACTATGATCATTGGTCGAAAGACTATTTAAGCTTACAGCGCAGGCGATAGGTTCAGGAAACAGGTTTAAACCTCAGTCATTTTTCTAAAAAAATACAAACAGTCCCCGATTTTTTAAAGCAAAAATAGGATGATTCGGGTAAGGTTATTTTTTAAATGGTTAATTGTAAAAACTACTAAAACATCAAACTTCCGCAAGAGTTATTTTGTACCAATTCAACTGATTGCGGGGACGCAGAGGACTATGAGTACGTTCTTTAAACATTGTACATGTAGCAAAGTAAATGTATTAGGTACTGAAGAAAATCCGCGGCCGGTTTTTGACACGTGCAATGATGATCGAAGATAATTCGATAGACTTTTTAACGACCGCTTCAATTGAAGGAATCGGCATCGAAACAGAGAAAATAATTGCATGGTCTGACAGACACACAATTTGTTGGCTGACGAAAAAAAGTAAAATCGGGCAAGACAACGGTTGATAAACAACCGTTACCCGAATCATCCTATTTTTGCCTTAAAAAATCGGCGACTGTTTGTATTTATGGAAATATAACTGGGGTTTAAACCTGTTTCCTGCTTTGTAATAATAATTCAACGACCTATCACACTGCCTTAAATCGCTGAAATCATCTATAAAGAAGACTTTTCTTTTCTTTTTTATCATTTCTAGGCTTATCAATCAGTGTAATCGTCTATACTGGTAATATCCTACTTTTGAAGTCAGATTGCAAAATGCATAACAGCTCGCTACGGCGTCCCCTTTTTAACACTACCTTTGTTCAATGCATCAAAGTCAAACACATTTTTTTTTAACTCATCATTAGAAACACATATAAGTTTATTTTGTCTTTTAAAATTTTTGGACAATAAGACACGCTTAAAATGATCTTTTATGTTTTTGTACTTCTCATCCTAAAAATAATATTCTTTAAAATGTGACGTTTAGATGTGATGCGGCGACACCCCTCTGCTTTATCTTTTAAACATCTATAAAACTGATTTGATTTCACAATATTAGACCGAAGTTTCGATGTTAATTAGATTCATATATGTGCATATTTCGGTATATATGTTATTTTATAATATAACACGAAATACAAATGATATGGACACTGTGCCATTACTTTTGTGTCAAGTTTGGATATTTTATTTGAAAAAAAATGTAGCAAGGGCTATAAAACACTTGAGGACTTTAAATTTTCAATGATCAATTTGCCTTACTTAAACAGCAATTTACCTTCATCACCTATATAGCTCATTGATTCGAAACGTAAGGGCCTGTACTACGTATGAGCATTTCTAAAACAATTACGAGGGGTGATTAAAAAGTTCGCAAACTATCTCTATATCTTCAAAACCACTATTCAGATTAGAATGAAATTCGGTACACACATAGCCATACACAAGGTCTATAAATAGCATATGCTGAATAAAGTTTCTCTCCTTGTTTTTGACGTCACAATGTGAAAATGACGTCACTATTTAGGTCACTTGAGACGAAAAATGGTTGTATCAGTCGAACTCGTTCAACAAACGACTGTATAATTTATTGTAATATCTTAGAAATCCCTCTACAGTATCATATAATAATTTGTACAAAGTTTATTGAGGTAAATGAGTTCCTATAAATTCAATTAATGATTGGATTAATCGTTTAAGTGAAGGAAGGCTGATGGTTAAAAATGATACTTGACATCTTGCCCAGTGAAAGCAAGTTTGAAAAGATATGTATTTTTAATTAAGCAATTTGCTATCAGAGACCTCCAATTAGCACTTTGAAAAATAGTTGAATATTTGAACAATGATATAAGTATCAAATACCTAAGATATCGTTTACTTTAGATTTTAAACATATTAGATATGATAAAAAGGATGCACCCATTCTCTATCCACCTTGAATAAAGGTCTCTCCTGAGACAGAAGATTTGTGTTTTAATGGTTGCCATGCTTATTTTTGGAAAGGATGTTATTATCCACCTATTCTGTTGCCGAGATATGACCGTTTCTGACAAATTAACTGTTAATCAACTATACGATTAAATTATTGAAAAACAAGTTCATGAAACGAGAATATCAGCAGTCTCGTTTAAAGTTATAATTTCGTAAGTTCCACTGTCGATAAAATGACCTTGTCAGTAAATAATATTTATCATTGAGTACATTATAAGAATTAATAAATACAACATACACTGTATAACATAACTGTGTGTGTCAGCGTTTGTACAATTTGATGTCCAAAACTAGAAACTGTTTTCACTTATCAACATTTTGGGTGTTACACACGCACTTCCGAGATCTGTAGATTTAGTACTTCCTGTCCTCTCCTTCAACACATTTCTGTACATAAGTATTGTCCTTTTATTGCAGACAAAACCCAGGAAAATAAACACGCCCTGTGATGTGTTTAAGACGGATATAACGTACGTGAAATAACTTGGTGGTAAAATACCGTCCAAAATCTGCAAAAGCCAGAAGACACCTGTTATAGGAAATAAGCGTACACATATCAAAAAGTCGTTCCTTTCGGGTTTATTGTTAGAAACTGTTGGAGAACGTTTAATTGCACGTATCGTCTGCGTAAAGAAAAATATGTTAAGGATGCAGACTAAACCAACCGGAACAAGAAAAGTAACTATTAAGGACATCATTCCATCTACGAAACAAAGTTTCTTTCCATAACCAACATTCCCCCGACTCGAAAGCATAACAATCATATTCCCCAAAACAATACAAAGTGGTAAAAGAAATATGTAAATACAATACTTTATAATCAGGTTCTTATTGCTCATCAGCACTGGCACTCTGGACTGAAAAACCCGATACATATGGTAGCAACAGGTGCTCATACTCGTAAAAGACGAGAGACAGAGATAGTGAAGAAGAATACCAACGACGGTACATTTTGTGCTGTTTTTGTCTTTCCCATAGCTAGCCAGAGATACAATATTGATGATCAAGATGGTAGACACAAGAACCATTATTGTCTTTCCTGGAAGTGATCTTAGTTCTCGGAAGAAGCAGTAGGTAAGAAACGTAATTAAGAGACAAACACACGATAAGATAGAAAATGCAGCAGAAAGTTTACTGAAAGTTCTACTCAAATTGTTTCCCGTTTTGTATTTAGCCATCAGGTCATCAAGACATACTCTGAGAGTCCCATTCTCCGATATATCGGCATTAACAGCAGGTAGAGAAATATCGGAGCTCTTTAAAAACACCACGTTTTGAATGCTATCAAAGTCATATTCCTCAAATTTGAATTCCACTTGTTTGCACATTAACGCATTAGTGATATGCACCGCACGATATTGAAATATATGATACCATGATAAACCATAATTTGAATTTGAATATCTATCTTTCTCCGCACTTAGTTCTGTTATGTTGCTGTTTTTCTTCCCTATTGATAAATATTTGTTCTTCAAATCAAACAAAATAAAGGTATCATTGAAGATATGTTCAAAATTGGTTTCAGTAAACCGTAAGAGTGATCTTTCCGTATTCAGTCTATGAACAGATTCATTGATGAAAATTGTAGAGTGCATCCATCCATGGAATTTTCCGTCACTTTCAACATACTCCATTCGGAAGATATTGAAATAAATATTTTGCGTTAGTTTTACGGTTTTCTTAATTCTGAATGGTATCAAGTCTGTGATTAAATCTTGAATATTTTCCTCTGATATCTTGTACTTAGAAATTCCCTTAAATTCTATATCCAAATTATATCGAAGATTTTTGGTAACTGAAAATAGCGGGATGCATTTTTCTCCATGAGATAAATATTTTCCGGGAAAACATGTTATATTCCTGCAGATTTCCTGAAAAAAAAATGTGGGTTTAGTTTTGTTTTTTCCTATCTTGATGATGTTGGATTTTACCCATAAAAATTCGAAGAAAATAAATAAAATGAGATTTAAATTGCCCAATTGTAATTGAATATTGTATATGTGTAACATTTTTAACGGAAAGAATTCGATTCTGAACCAATTAACTTATCTGGAATTGGTCGAACAGATCCAATAATGAAATACTCACATGGAATGGGTCGTAGATTTGATCATGTAAACAGATCCGATCATGAAATAACTTTAATGAATGGGTCGAAAATTTAGTCATTTGCACAGATCAGAAATTGAAATAACTTACATAGAATGGGTCGTAGATTTAGTCATTTGAACAGATCAGAAATTGAAAAAGCGTATATTGAATATTGGTTGTAGATTTCGTCTTTTGAACAAATCTGATGATGAAATACTCCTATGGAATGATTCGTAGATTTGATCTTTTTATCACATCCGATAATGAAATAACTGACATCGAATCGTTCCTAAATTTGTTTATTATTAAAGATCTGATATCGAAATAACTTACATGGAATGGGTCGTAGATATGATCAATTGAACAGAACTAATAATGAAATCACTTACATGGAATGGGTCGTAGATTTGGTCACTTGAACAGATCGGATTCATCAGCGGATTGAATTCCATATCCTCATAATCATCACTGACGGAAAACAAACTGCGCAGCAAAGGATACCAAACAAGGGAATTTGATACCAACTTCTCTTCTTCTTCTTCAATTCCACCATGTTCCCCTTTCATCACAGCCATCCCCATGCCGTTGCAGATTCCACAATGGAGATTCTTGTAGGGGGCATAGAAGTAAACTTTTGGGAAAAAATCACAATGATCTACATCATTAGAATTACCTGGACACTTATCAATCGTTATTTCTAGAGCTCTATATGGGTTGCACATAGCACAATAAACGTTTTTATATAAACCCCCTCCAAACTGATTAGGCGCTTTCCAGCTATATTTGCTAGTGTATGGAAGATTTTCACATGCCCAGCTTACACCTACATCTGCAATTGGCCAATGTCCTGAACTGTTGCATTTCTCTATAATATGAGGCGTGATCTCGTCACATTTTCGACTGTTCGTGGCGGGATAAAGCGTCAAATTGCAATCAGCGTCCCGTAAAGATTTGAAGAAATTGCTATAAAGCAAGAAGTTTGTGTGTTCAATATATGAAAAACAGTGTGATTTTATCGTCCAGGGTTTGTAATTTTTTTCTTTCCGAGAAACACTACACAGTAAACAGTACATATTTAAATATGGAATGCCTGTTGATAAATCGGTGACTGGGTGAATAGAAAATGCGTCCCCCGGCGGTTTCCTACACTTTTCACCTATAAATTCCGGATAACTATCTAGACCATAACACCCATTAGTCACTAACCTTTCGTTAAATGTTTTATTTGATTCCGATGTCGAAAATATTTTTTCTTTTAAGCAGGTTCTAGGGTACACCAGGAACAGATCATTACAACAAAATTTAGTGCTTACATTAAGGAACATGCATGATGCATCACATGAGCATGTAGAACGTTCAATGAACTTTGTTGGAATTTGGTATTCCCCACACGTTTTCGATATAAAATACATTGAAAACGACTTATGTACAAGATTTGTTAAATCACTATAATTGTGATTTACCAGAACTAGATCACGGGATTGATTTATCATTTTTATATCTCCAAACTGTTCAAAAACATTTTGTTTGATGAAAAGGAAATATTCTGATGAAAATTCCTGCACATCAATATCAAAGTAAAATATAGGAATGGACGACCCGTTGCGAAATAAAAGCTCAGTATTAATATCCAAGCTTACATCGAAAAATGGAAATTTCGATGACTCTGGTCGGTTACACAAATAGCAAAATAAGTTCTTATATGGCAATGTTCCAGAGTTATCTCGGTAATATAAACATGCGTTATTTACTGTACGGTTAAAAGTATCCCACAGTCCACTAATGTTGCACCGAGATATTGTGCTGATAGTAGTGAATGTTGGATTACACATTTTACAGAACATATTTTTGAACAATGTGTTATTATTAAAGTAATCAGCTTCACATCCATATTCAACACTCTGTATATAATGTTTCCACGTCCCTGTTTTATTACAAGAATTAAAATATTGCTCGTTTTCTTTGTAACAGTTGTAAGAAATGTTTTCATTTGGGGGGTATGACTGTAACACACATTCACGCGCGATGGCATTTTTGATGACGTCATCAAAGGTTGAAATAAAATTGATATCCAGAAATTGGTCACAGACTATATCGATAGGCCAGGTAATAAAATTGAAATCATTGTTGCAAATTGCACAGAACCGGTTGTAATATGTTCGAGAAGTATCGTAACTTGTAACTGGTGGGTATTTTAGTTTATCGACGTCATTGGTGATGTTTTCGCATCTTTTGAGATTATTACTCTCTGCGTTGTGTGGACAAGAGTCAATCATTAAATATGATGTTCTTTGTTTTCTTTCAGGGTAGTTTGATGACGTATTAACGATTGTGACGTTCTTACAGACCGATACTGGAGGGGAGAAGAACACATCAGGACAGCAGTCACCTCTGACGTAACACTCCTGATCGCAAAAACATGGC
This sequence comes from Saccostrea cuccullata, assembly GCF_032062105.1. Taxonomy (NCBI): domain Eukaryota; kingdom Metazoa; phylum Mollusca; class Bivalvia; order Ostreida; family Ostreidae; genus Saccostrea; species Saccostrea cuccullata. The sequence continues at coordinate 130,984 of NW_026919847.1, forward strand.
GGACAACGCGGGTATTGTGCTGAATCCTGGACTTCCCAGGGAAACAGGGTTTTATTCAGGTAACAAAAATGTCCCGTTCCGCACAGAGTCAAAATTTGTTCAAGTAATTTTGGGACCGTTTTGTCCCCCTTGCTAATTGACTGTCCAAACACCACGCACATAAATATGATGTAGGAGGTCACCCGCTGCATCACTGTTCAATTGTTTTATGTCGACAACTCTTTCCTATGTATAACAAATCCTCTGGTGTAAAGATTATCATGGATATGATTCATGATAGTATAATAAATTTAGTGAATCTCATCAAGAATTTATGAACTAATGCCTACCAATCATTTACGTTTATGATTACTTCAATCATGCTAATAGTATCTGGTTTGGTATTTAGGAGCACGTCCCATCAAACCATCATATAAACAGATCTCATTAAATGATACACGTCTATCATAATGTACATGTTCTATAGCTGCAGCTCTGTAGCTTGCTGGTCTGAAAAAATTAAGATTGCCGACTAGAGACCTACAGTGCCATCCACAGTATTTTTTTTATGATAAAGGCATGACAATGCAGGATGAAGACTATCTGTTCTGTTAAACATCAAAAAATAACGTTTTAATGTGTAGATTTATTATCAAAAATCCTAATTTTAATATTAATTCTTGCATATAGGTTATCTATTACATACCTTCCTGGAATACCATTTTTATCAAATTAATTTTTTTTAAAGCAACGAATCATTATTTTTTACAAACGTTAGAACGTTAAAAGAATTAGTTTGAACACACAGTTGCAGTTATGAGACTATATTTTAAAAAAAATAATGATAAATTGCTCACTTTGAAAACACATATTTTTGAAGTCATTTTTCATGGTTTGAGGAAGAACCTTTGGTTCGTGGGGATTTGATTTCGTGAATGAAGAATTGTTGAGAAGTGATGTATGTAATATTTTACATTTCATGGTGGATATGAATTCGTGTGTCTCTTCATACCTCGAAAACGACGAAAATTAAACCCCCATGCTTTTTTTTTGATTTCACAGTATATTTACATTGTATACTTCCATCCTTTCATTGCAAATGTGATTTATAATTCAAATCCCTGTATAACTGTTCAGGTAAGTTCCAGTTAATGGAAGGGAAAAAGCTTGTGTTCAAAGTAGTGTGATATTTGTATTTTGCATATGACGTAGCATTTCTCCGGCGTTCAACGTTTGTGACGTCAGAATAAATCGTCACAATCTTTTAATCCCTTTTCCGTGTTATGCTGTTCTGAATGCAATTTTTTCCATTCACTTTATTCACATATATTTACATTTGCAAATGATTTCCTTTACATAACACTACTGAATGCAATGCGTATCTATAACTGTATAAATACAGGTACGGGGTCAAGAGGTCATAGATGTCCGTACGTTTGACGTAATTTCTCAGTGACGTCATAAAGGGTCGAAGCGCGTTTTGTGATTTACATACTTGCCGTTGGGTTTGAAATATAGTGCATTTCACACGTTAAAAGTCACAATAAGGCAAATGTAAAGTGTGACCGGTCGGCAGGGGATGCTCACTCCTCCATGGCACCTGGTCCCACCTCTGATGTTTCGGAGGTCCGTGTTTGCTCTGCTCTTATTTTGTATATTGTTTAATGGACTTTGAGATTGAATACTGTTTGTTATCTCCATATCCTTATGAATAAGCCACAAATGTAAATATAAGTAATAAGGTATCATTTTAAAACATCTATCAGGCTATAAATGCGGGTTGGTACGAGATTAAATTCATCAATATTTTGTCATTAGGATACTCAGATACCATGGATTAATGAAAAGGGTGGTGTTGACGAGCAGTTATCGATCTAAAATAATAAAATAGTAAAATAATGAAATAGCTGCGGCGTTAATTCCAGTGCTAACAACCAAAAAAGACATTTTAGTGTTTACATCTTTATGGACAAAACCTTAAAAGTAAAATTAAATATGTTAAACTGTGTATTATATTAGAATAATTATACCATTGTATGCACAACTGATGGAACAGCCATTAGTGTCGTTTAAGCACTGATGAATGACAATGGTCTTCATAAGAAATAAAGGAAAAAAAATCATTTCATAATTCAGATTAGGTACAGAAGTATTTCTATTATAAAGTTACTCCCATACTTATTTGCTTAAGAAACTGTGTATGAGTATTTGTTATTGCTTTCCACTAAATTACAAATCAAATACACATATTGAAACTACTCTACATTTATTGATTAATTTGTTGGCACAATAAGTACATATTTTTGTCATTAGGATACTCAGATACCATGAATTAATGATATTAGGGTGGTGTTAACGAGCAGTTATCGATCTAAAATAATTATAAGCAATACATCTGTGTTTAAAAAACATATACCAAATAAATAAACGACCAGAGCTGTTAAAAATATGATTATAACGTGAAAGTTATCCATTGGTAACTTATACTCGTATTTCATATTTTTATTTTTAAATATTATATATATCGTGATACATGTATAAAGAGATAGGTTCTCTTTATGTATAAAATGGGCCTGTAATCAATTAATTAACTACAATCCTCTTTCCTATTACATAAATCAAAATAGAGTAGGCACTTGATACTTTTATTTCATATAATATAATTTCTTTTTGAGCATCCAGACATTTGAAAACAGGCTCTGAGAAATTGAAATGTTCTTGAAATTTGCAGAAAACTTACGTATTTGACTACCTTCAGCAAAGAATTAAAATATGAGCACAGTCTCCAATCCGAAAAATAAAACATGTTTTTTGATCTTCAGAAACAGATATTTCATTATGTATTTGCATACTAGTATTTTGGATCAGAATTTGTGCTCTATATAAAATATTGAATAAATATCTATATTTTTGGCCATTTCCAAAGGCATTTAGAGGATATGAGGATGATTGACGCAAATTATGACGTCATAATGCATCAACAAGAGGGAAAATTACGTCATGATTAATAAATACGTGGTCACCAGCACTCCAAGTCATATACACTTTAAAAACTGCATTTGCAACCTTAACTGAGCGGTTTTGATTTTTCATAAATTGTCAGGGCCCAATAAGGCCCAAGGTGGCTCTTGCTCATTTGGCGATACCTACATATATCCATTAAATATATAACGCCTCATTGTTAGGACATGATAAGTTAGTAAACGTATCAGACACAACAATTTTTATAATTTGTATATAAACTAGTCATATTTACCAAGGCATATTTTAATTGATCAAGCACAAAAGAAAAAAAAACAAACAAAATCTAGCAACAAGTTAAAATTAATTTACAATCGAAAGTCTATATTTTATAGAATATCAAGTAATAAAATAAACAATACGTGTTTGTGCAACACTACGCGTCCGCTGGCAACAAAGTTCAAAAAAGCTATTGTAAGCCATATGGGTCACAGTCAAGGTCACAAGGTCATTTGAAGGCATCAAATTAGTTGAGTATGCATACCAAATATGAAGTCTCTATCTCAAATGGTTCAAACGTTATAGCGAAAGTTCGAAAAAGCTATTTTTAGCATATAGGTCACAGTCAAGGTCACAAGGGCATTTGAAAGCATTAAATTAGTTGAGTATGCATACCAAATATGAAGTCTCTATCTCAAATGGTTCAAAAGTTATAGAGAAAGTTCGAAAAAGCTATTTTTAGCATATAGGTTACAGTCAAGGTCACAAGGTCATTGGCTTTGGTGTCATTAACAAGAATTAAAAAGTGGAGCATGCATATCAAATATAAAATCTCTTTTTCATATGGTTCAAACGTTATGGCAAAAGTTTGATAAAGCTATTTTTAGCATAAAGGTCACAGTCAAGGTCACAAGGTCATTGATCTTCGTGTCATTAGCAAAAATTCAATAAATAGAGTATAAATACCAAATTTGAAGTCTCTTTCTCAATTGGTGCAAACGTTATGGCGAAAGTTTGAGAAAAAAAACTATTTTTAGCATATAGGTTACAGTCGAGGTCAAAAGGTCATTGACCTTGGGATCAATAGCAAGAATTCAATAAGTGGAGTATGCATCTCAAATATGAAGTCTCTATCTCTCATGGTTCAAAAGTTATGGCGAAGGTTAAAGTTAACAACAGACAGACAGATAAAGAGACAAACAGAAAGTACAAAAACAATATACGCCCCGACTCTATCGATTCGGGCGCATAAAAATGATAACGATTCATTACAATTAGAGTGTTGTTAACATGTAAATAGCGCTAAGTGAACATATATTAAACCAAACACTGTCTAGCGTTGAAGAGAGAGAAACTGCGCTAGGATGACTAGCATAAACATAGCGATGATTCAGAGGTTGTGTCGGCCGGAAGTCGTTAGATATATCTCGATCTTCCTCAGTGACGTAGTTCCGGTGGACATTATGACGGAATTTCATAAGCTGAAAAACCAATATATGATAACATTAGACTAGGTCTGGTTTGTTTCCTCCATTAAGTCTATCGCAATTCAATATCTCGGGTAGTGTGAATTAGAACATGATTTAAAGAAAGTGAATAATGCGGGGTTCGTTGTTTTTTATTGATGCACAACAAAATAATAGAAAGAAACCGTACTCACCTCAACAGTAGAATGTCAAAACGGAATTTGAGGAAGTTCTATTATTTTCAATTTTTTTATACAAACCTGATCCTCGGATATTTTGATGGTGTCTTTAAAGATGGTCCATATGACACTTTCAGAGCATGGGGGAGTGGTAAGGCTACCATGGTAACGATAGTAAACCTGGAGGTCTTCCGAAAATAGTCCAGCCAATGGAAACGTCGTGAGGTTCACGTGATCATCTGCATTAACATACAGTGAAGTAATATATTTCATTTAAAGAACAGAGAATGTATTTGAAAACTAAGAATAAAAGAATCAGAGGAAAGGAAAAATACCTTTATGTGCAATTTGGTAAAAATGATGAATGATCTCATCAAAATGGTGATTAACTTTCCCAACCTAAAAATCAATATAGTAAGAACCAAGTCATTTATAATCATGTAAATCCTGCGAAATAATAGTATTAATCTTACATTTGCACAAAAGAATATATCACATGTTTTACTTATTACCTCGAATAAAAACGCCAGCACGTGCAGTCCATTCGTTTTATTCATTGCGTCATCGAAAGTGTTGAACTTTGTATTGTAGTGCACAACGTGCATCTTTGAAAAGAAAATTAAAACTTTATACTAAGTAGCAAACTATATGATTAAATGATTGTTGATTTTTTTTAATGCTTTATTTAAAAGTAATCACTCGTTATGTGTAAACAGAGTGTACCTCCATGGGAAAATGGCGGTCGTTGATATCGTGTTCAGATCCTCGCTTGTCTTCCGAGCCCCAGTGGAAGTGAAACTGTTTTGCCCGATAGGTGTCCCTAACACCCCCTCCTGATATCGTCATTGTGTTGCCCATCAGGTCTATCTGTACTGCAGTCAGAAAACAACACATAAGAGAAGTAGATGATAATTAAAATAAATTATTTTCAAATGCTATTATTTCCTAAATATTCCAAATAATCGCTTAATGTTGGATTTCAATTTTATAAATATGTTAACTTGAAATGAATATTTGAAGAAAAACAATCTGTTTAATTAAAAAACTACAATCAATATAAATCATTTAAAAGAGCATAAAACACAGCGCCTGTAGGATCATGTGCCTTGGGGAGCAAGCTAACCATTGTATTGTATTGTCATACCAAGGTATTTATCAGTAGTCAGAATATTAGGTAGACATATTAAGTTTAAAAACAATGACCTAACAAATGGTATGAAAAATATCAGCCATAAAACGGCTATGGTAACATACCTATTGCGTTCATTTCAAGCATACTTTGTTCAAAATCTTATTTGTGAAAAGTCGAAAACACCTTCTTTGACCTCAATATGATATTCAGATATATCGACGACATATTGTCAGTTACCCATAGTTATTCTCATCATTATTACAATAATATATATCACGATGAGCTTGAAATACGATACCGCAGAGTTTTACACATCTTTTTACGCCCATTCTCAGTAATAATGTGCAATTACGGTATATCAGAGACGTAAAATTCAACTTGAGTATACGCTCAATTTTTTTCCTGCAAAGTTTTCGCAATGAATTCTGAGTTGCATGGTAAAATATCCACAACACCATTGTGTTGATGACAAAATTATGACAAATTGAAATACAGTGTATTTTTTTCTTTTAAATCACCCCAATATATACGTTACTGTGTATATTGATTTAGGAAATACAATGATTAAGGCATTTTGACTACTTTAGAAAACATTTATATGCAGGAATATAATTTTTATTCGATGCAAGGGCAAATAATCTGTACTTTTTAAGGCATAAGAGTCAATAAACGTCTTTTTTAGAACAACTGAAGAACACTTTTAATAATCACTGAATAATGTAGCATGTTACGTTACTTATTACTTCTAATTGCCTTCATGAAAAACATGACCTGTATCAAATTGAAATAAGTGGACGATGGAAAAATCAATAAATTTAAAAACAATCATAATTATAATATTTTTAAAGAATAATATATCAGAATTGTGTTAAAGTAACGTAAGTATTATCTAATAAGGTAATTTGGTAACTATCAACCGTAATTAGATTACACTGTTTGAATACTTCATATGGATAAGTTTACATACTATTTTGAAAATCCAGACTATAACTGAATCAGAATATGAAAACAAATGATAAAATATTACGTTATTGTCGTAACGTAAAATCGTTACATACGTTACTAGCTATGACAAAAGTTTTAATATGATTTGTTGGGTTAAAGTTTAAAATCTTGCAATTTTTGTGTTTATTTCTTAAGGTATAGAACTATCAAATAGTGTTTGTACCGTTATCAACAAATTTGGTCATCTATTGAAATAAACTAGGGGAAATTTATAAACAAAGAAGTACTGAATAGATCAAAGATTTTGTAGTGATTAAAAAGAGTATTAGGTATATAGAAAATAAAGTTTACGAGATTAACTATAATTTAAGATGGTAGATATATAACATAACTCCTGTCATTATAAAAACCTTAATTTTTTTAGTTAAAAAAAAGAAATGAAAAATTAAGGCTCAGTTAATACCAACGTTACCGAATGTTATGTAGGTATCCGAAAATTTCGAAGCTCTTTAAGATTTACTGATATGCATGTACTACATTGATATTTATTGCATATCTGTATTTACAACCATGATTTTCTTACTTTAAACATCAAGTAATGAGGTACATCATGTGGAAAACACGTGATACAAGAATATGCGTAATATTCTTTCAGTAACGTAAGTATTGGTAACGTTTGTAAATTCCGGTAAGTTAATACAGTGTACATTTTTCAAATGTTGAGAATGATTTAAAAATGTGTATGCAATAAAAAAAATGAACCATTTCCTAATCATATAAGCACCATTAATAGGGCCTAACACATTTATATACTTTAAGAAAGATGTATAACGTATGTATTTGCGAAAATACAACCGACGAAGTTTTATAATGCATATAAGTCGTTTGAAAATATTTCAAGGAAAGTAAATATCAGATAAATTTTACAAGATAGTACAAGGTGTCTACTGTTTGATTTTCTTGAAAATGAAAATATATTTGCATAAACATAATTTACAAGCTCAGTTATATGATGGCGTTACGTAGGTATCAAACAACTGGGCGCGACATGCTGCAAAATATTTGCCATTTACATGTGATTTATGTTTTACTTTTATAATTATTTTTTACTCTCATATGGTGTGCAGTAAATTTCTGTGCATAAAAATACACGTTTATTAGATTTGAGTTTTTCAATTATGTTTTATTTTTGAAATACGGATTTGGCGACAGTAACGTATGTATTGTTTTCATAAATTCAGAGACGTGTTTATCTCGGAAGACTTTTCCCGATTTTGCTCATTTTTGTGGATGTTTACGGACCATAACCTATGTTTACTTGCTCGTGCTGAAAAACATTCTTATATTATTAAATATCGAGTAACAAGGGAACGACATTAATTGCACCTTATTGCTGAGAATGGGCGTTTAATATTTGTGTATTTAACTAGAAAAAAGACGTCGATGTAAATCTGACAATAAAGTTTTATGATAAACGCAATGAATTTCAGTTTTCAACTTCCCTTAATTTTGCAATGTTTAAACAATAAAATGCTTTCTTTGTTTGTTATTACTGAAATTAACGGAAGCAGCTGTTGCAGAAAAAATACATAACCCGCGTAAGCGGATTATGTAATTTTTTTTCTGCAATAGCTGCGACTGTTAATTCCAGTAATAACAAAGAAAGATATTTTATTGTTTATATCTATATCTATTTAATAATCATTTAAAGTAGTATTAAACAGATTTATTATTGTATTAATGATGCAAACGTCTTTATACGTTTCATTGATGGAACAGCCACTGATCAAGAAATCTGTACAGGCGACATGCCGACTGTAGTTCATGCAGTGATTAACGCAATGGGTTTTCTTAAGAAATAAAGGAGAAAATATTCAGCGGATGTAAATATATCTTCATCAACTGCATCCGAGGGTTTTTCTCTGACTTGATTCAATACGTAAGAGCATGCTCTGTGTATTTCTCAAACGAGGCACATGTAAATAATTGGCAAACAAGCTGATGAAACAAAAATATCAGCCATCTCGTTTAAAGTCATTTTGTAAGTTCTACATGTATAGTCGATACAATGACCTTTTCAGCAAATACAACTTATTATTAAGTCAAATGCTGACTGGCGTTTTTCATACTGATTGTTAGGCCATTATTTACACATTGCATTGTTGACGGTTTTTTCTGTTATTTCCTGATCCTGGCAAGGAGCACACGGTGGATGTGACCGGTCGACTGGGAATCTGGATACTCTCTCCCTCATCTAATCTAACTTTTAATGTTTTAGAGGTTCGTGTTTGCTCTACACTCGATTTGTATTTCTAATGGATTTTTTAGCTTTAAATCTGTTCGTTATCTCAATAAATTCCATCAGATAGGAGAAATAAAACATGTAATCTTGAGTAGCATTTAAGGCCGTTTTAAGGAATTGATTTATTTTTGTTTCTCACCTTTTTTGTTTGCTCTTTCTCTCCACTAATATGAAAATTGCACACTAACCTTTATTTCAAAAACTTCTTTAAAGATTTTTGAAAACTTATATAATTAATCATGTACCACCCAAATTATTACCTGTATGCCTATTGTCATTTATACATAGCATCTTACATTTATTTACCTGTATGTCCATTGTTTTTCATGCTCATCTTGACTTTGTTAATTTGGTTATAGCCGGTGAATTTGAAGGCCGTTAGGTTTGTGTCAAGGACAACTCGCGATGTATCCACGGAGATTGGAGACTGGCTGCTTCCACCACATTGAGGGTAGTCCTTGACCCAGGTGGAGGGTCCTTTATCAAGAACAAAATACAGATTCTTTTAATAAAAAGGTATGTTTAAATTTCTTCCGCTCTATGAAGTTACGACACATAAATGTTCGGCATATTAGTAGGGTTCAATAAATTTTGTTCTATATGCTTAATTGCTCATAACAGCAATCTCATTTAACTAATTTAAAAGGAGAAAAGTATCCCCATTTTCCTGATGATTTACGTAAGCGATACTGTGTATAAAACGTAAAGAGAACAACTAATAAATGTTCTTTAAAAAGCTTAAAACAATACAAATCCATGCACAATGAAAAAAAACCCACAAACCCCTGGAACATTCCGAAGCTGGGGTAGGTACCTAGGAGGGCCAAGTATTCTTTTTTAATCATGTGCACTTCCAGTAGCCTTATAGAACCATACTAATCAATGAAATCATGCTATTGACATGTAATGCTATGTTTAACTTGTGTTTCTCCCATTAACATTCCAATCATATATAGATTATGAATTAGTATATAATGTAAGCCATTCGAGATGCTCAAAATTTAGCTGCCAACTAAAAAAGTTTCGTTTATACTTGACTTATTTAATGATCTCATTCGAACACTTGGGTACCATCTCTTTTTACAGATGACCATATGTTTTATAATATTTAACTAGTTTACAAGGGCTGTTAAGTCCTGCTAGGTATCTGCCCTCATCTCTGATATATTTAAGGTTCCCTTATTGTCATATCTCAATTTTGTAATTAGGTAGACTGTTAAGCATGATCTTATCAATGTTAATTACCTACATATACACAAAAGTGGTTCAACATCTCATTATCTTGACAGTCATTCAAGTAAAAGCTTCAATACGTTGAAATGACAATGTTCTGTGGGCTAAAATATCCATTTAAAATTTTCAGTCTAAAATCAAGCTTCAAATTTGACCAGAAATGAACTTGAAGGAGTTATTATTTTCTCATTTTTGGCAAGCCCCATATAATCATGTCAGGACCAATATTAAATGTTTAATGTTAAAGAAAATATTTTCCCACCATCATGAATGACGATTTTCATTTTTTATATTCATCCTGTCACTTGTTTGAAAGTAAAACAAATAATCTATTTATAGTCTTTTCTAGACAAATCAAGTGGTAGAATGAATTTAAAAATAATAAACTGTAAAAACTGTAAAAAATGTTAAATCAATAATTTTAATTCTCGTTTAATCAGTATTCACTTACTTACCAATTCCAGGCACATATCCCCACTCATTACCTGTAAAATTAAACATGCATTGTTTAAAAGTATCAGATGCTTATTACTTTTTGATTGTATGAAACAAAATTTTTATACAGATAATCTAATCCATAAATAAAAACACAAATAAAATGAAATATTGTTAGGTACATGAGAAATATTCATATTGGTATTTTTGATTTTTTTTCTACAATGCATTTGTTGAAATTCTTGGCCCATTTAGAAATTAGTTTTAAATCTTTGGAGTCAAGAGCGCAATTTGTCATACATCTGATAGGGAAATCTGCGTGTTTTGGTCATTTGTTTAATAGATTTGGAATGCATGGAACATGATATTATCATCCAATAAATCGACCAAATGAATTATTATCTATATGAGCACTTTCTATAATTAAAATTTTCAAAAGATGATTCCAAGATTCAGAAAAATTGCACACTTTCACTGAACACTGTGGAATCTTAATTATTCACGAAGAAAAATGATTGCGGATTTAATGGTCCTTTGACACTTAATTAAATCTTCACAAACATTAATTTGTAAACGTATTGATTCAGATTCCTTTGAAGCAGAATTTGTTCAAAATCTTGTTCGTGAAAAGAAAAGAAATTGTTGTAGCCATCAACTTGTCTTTTAGAGTAATCGACAACGAATTGTCAATTTCAAATGGTCATTTACATTTTCATGTCAAAACAGTTTATCCCGGGAAACTTGAAATAAAAGCTGACACATCTGTTTCATATTTGAAAATTTCACAAATTAAAGACGTTTATGGTTATCTTACAACCAAAATTTATGATAACATGATAAGTCTAACTTTTCAATCCCTTACAGAATTAATTCTGCAGCAATATATCTTCATCATCTGCATGAAGGATATGGAGATAACGAACAGTATTCGATATCAAAGTCCATTAAACAATACAAAACAGGACCAGAGCAAACACGGACCCCAAAACATCAGAGGTGGGATCAGGTTCCATGGAGGAGTGAGCACCCCCCTGCGAACCGTTCACACTCGCCGTTTGCTCCTCGTCATGATCGGAAAATAACACAAAAATCCGTCGTCAATTAACAAATTGTTCATACGACGAGCATGCTCTTGCGGATCAAATCAACTTCCAAATACATACGACATGATTTGCATACCTCAGTATATTTTACACAAAAGTAAATTTACTCACATGGGCAATTTTTGTTGTATGAACTGATTTACTCAAATGCAAATTCTGCACAGTTGAGTAAATTTACACCTGGTCAGGACTTGGTGCAAAATAACTTTTGCATACACCTTGTAGCAATTTATTAGTTCATGTGTGAAAAATTTCTCGTATGAACACGCAGCAAATTTACATATGTATATATTTTGTTTTGGTTTTTTTTTTTGCATAAATCTCCATTTTAAGTGTTGTTTCGGTTGTGTATGCATTGGTGCGTAAAGGCCTCACACACTCGATGTATTGTAGATTTCCCAACACCAAAAGATTCTAATCGTCCTATATTTCTGCTGAAGACGTTATCCAGTAGATGGCAACAGTCACCTTTTTCTTTACACCCAACGGCTCTTCTACAGTCTCTTAGACCGAGGTCAAAACATTTTTTCAACATTAGAATTTTACCCAATTCTTCGTGCTTAAAGTCATTAATTTTGGAGGGGGGGGGGGGGTTGTACCAATAAATACGTGGATCGGATTTCCCCCCTAGTTTCTTTAATGAAAATTTAGTCTTATACACATGTAACAGGCTTGGGGGTTATCAAATGAAGAAAGAATAACTGCCTGTTGAGGGTTCTGACAAGACTTTATTTACCAGATGTAATGGAAATGATGAAAATAACCCTGCAATATTAACAATATAACAAGTGTAAATATTTAAGCATAAAAACACAATGATTGTCAAGGGAGATAATTCATTACACATAGAATATACATATATTTCTCCGCAATTATAGCACAATCAATATTCATCATAAAACTTTACAATAATTATCATAACAATCATCATAATGTATTTCAACATTATATATTACTGAATAAGCATAAAACTATGTGCATACCATTCTATGGGAATAGGTGTGTACAGCATGCGCAGCAATGCTGCATATACAAATCATACAGCCTGAGTGATCTGTAAATAATTACACAATATTACACACCAAATCATAAAAATATATAACAATGAGATCTTTCTATTACATCATGCTTAAAAAATATCATTCTCACTGATTTCATTTACTCAGGGAAAGTGCTTAGGAAATAGATCAAGAATGCAAAATTACTGATTGGACATTTAATTGAAATATAAGAATCAAATTAATATTAGTAATAAATTGTTAACTTACCAGAAGGAGAATAAAGTCAGTCTCTATGAAAAGGTCTGATTGTCAAAATGTCAGATCAACATAAATACATCATCACTGACCAAATTCTGGACAAAGAATGTCCAGAAAACCAAGAACCTTCTGGAGGGAAAAACGTGAACCAATCCCCAAGTAAAACACAAAATAAAACACCAATGAAATTAAAAGAAACATCCAACATTAGGCCTGGATATAATTAATGACCTAAGGCCATTTCTACCTATATACACCTTTGACAGACATGGGTGAATGCACACTAAAGGACTTTAAACTGAATAATTATATTATTCAACATGTGCATCTCAAATCAAATTAAATATAATAAATCATAATTACCATACATGTATAATAAATACATGTATGCGTAGAAAATTGATAAAATATGTATCTGCCACACACAAAGAGTAAGAAAATACCCCTTTTTCTATAAAAAATCATACTTCTGCATCTTTTCATATCCTTCTTTTGTATGAAAATTTAGGATAAACTAACAGTACATAAATCTCGTCTGAACGCATAGCAATTTAACCTTTACTTCCGTGTGAAGATTTATTTTTATGTAAATTTGCACACATAAGCAAATTTTTGTCGTATGAATGGGGTATAAGATATATAAACTCCGTATGCAGATGATGAAAGTTTTTATAGATACGGGTTTATATAGCTCTCAGTTGATTCAGGAGCATGCTCAGCGTATGAACAATTTTCCAAAAACGAGGTTACATGTAATTATTGAAACAAGAATATCAGCAGTCTCGTTTAAAGTGATCATTTCGTAAGTTCTATGGTCGATACAATGACCTTGTCAGCAAATACAATTTATCCTTGAGTCAAATACTGACTGACGTTTTTCATACTTATTATTATTAGATTACTAGTAATTATTGCAAATAATTTCATTTATGTGACATGTTCTTGTTTTATTATTTTATTATATAACAGTGTCTGTATTGTACATAGCTTTATACTAAGCAGCTATTCGGTTCTTTTATTGAACTAATTTTACCCATTTTCCTACATCTAAATATGGGTTCAACCAATCAGCAAAGCTCTTATCCATCACGTGATCATTATTGATCCGTTTACCAAAAGAGAAAGCATGGTTTATTGAACTGCTGAATTTTTCGAAGGCTGTTCGTTATTTTGTTTTCCCACCTTTTTTATGGCAGGCAGCAGTTTAGAGCATTTTGTATATATGTCTTCCAAACTTATGATGTTTATAAGGGGGTCAACATGAAAATGCATGTATATTGTACCTTGTGAAAGATTACAGGGTTTGAATTGTTATTCTAGTCTGATTGACCCCCCTTTTGCCTATGTACATCATGTTACAATGTCATTATGGTGCTGGGGGTCAGATTGTGTAATATTTTGACTAAGATGTGTAATACTCTATATTTGAGTCCTCCTTTTTCTGACCCCCATTTTGTAAACTGTGTTTTACTTTTCCGTCATTTACTTTAATAAATGACATATTTCACTTCAGCATGATCTAATTTGTTTTTGCCTGTTTATCAAAAAACAAGCTCAGTCGTTTGGCAGGAGAACTAAGGAACATAAATTTATACACTGAATTGACGACGGATATATTTTCGTTATTTTCCGTTTATAACATGATGCACACGGTGAGTGTGACCGGTCGACAGGGATGTTCATGGAACTTGATAACCGTTTCTGATGTTTTAGAGGTCCGAATTAGCTCTGTTACAAAATATAAACATGCATTGTATAATGGACTTTTAATCTTGAATTATGTTCGTTATCTCCATATAGTTCATTAAATCTACCGCATGTACGATATGTAACGAAAACAAAACATCCCCAGACAAGTTAATGTCGTCCGATCCTCAGGTTTACAAAATTAGTAGTTAAGTAAACAAAAATACTCATAAAAGTATCTCTGAATCCACAAAGTTAACTTATGTTAAAAGTTCAAGATTAAAGTTTATCATATGATAGGGGGAAAATTGTCAAATTTCCAATATTTTTGCAGAAAAAGCGAATTTTAGTATCGGTGATGCATTTTCTAATTGCAAATTAATCAACAAACATATTTTAGGTTAAAAAACAATAGGTATCTGGGCTGTCAGAGAATTTGTCATGATTTTTATAATTTTGTGGTATTTTGTTGTCTTTTAAATAGGTAACCCGACTTGAAAATTGTTCACGAATAAAGCCAAATGATTAAAAATATATGATTTTTCTCTTGAAATTTGACATTCAAATGGTTCATAATGAAATTAAATATATCAATGAAATGATAAATGCTAGAGGACAGAAAATTGTCATTAGCTATAATGAGTGCTGAAGAATGAGTTATGTTTAAGTTTATATTAATTCATGACCTAAAATGTAAAACATAGCCGTTGCGGAATTTTCATTAGGTGTTATAAGTTTACATCAATTTCAAAATATCACAAATTAATTTTTAATAGAACTAACAGAGATGTGTATTTAAAAAACGTCCCCACAATCGTGATTAAAAAAAATAAATAACAAATCCTAAGAAAAATAAATTAAAATTTTCGAAATTTAATTCTATGTAATAATTACAAACCTCCTCCCGCGTATACAGGAGATATTAAAATGAAAATATTTGTCCAGATTAACATTTGACATCCTCCTGCCAGCATGGTTAGTATTCCCAGCAGGTAAATTTCACAAAAGATTAAATTTGTCTCTGCGCCAGTATTTTGTACAGATTTTCAGCAGAAATTGATTTGGATGGGACCATAAATACGATTTTGTTTATTAGAATAATAAAATAGGATTATGTCAGTGTGGGGTTGCATAGAAGACACATTATATTGGTTATTGGCGCTCAATAAGTGTGCCCCTTTTATGTCTAATCATCTAAATAAATACCATTTCCTTGGATGTAGGGGAGGAATTGCATGATTAAATAAATTCGAGGACTGAACATGCCGAAAAGTCAATAAAAGATATCTTATATGAGGCCTAGCATCAGACATATCAATAGGAAATATGAAGATGAATGAAAATTCAAATTAACTCAGTGTTTTAAATGAAAGAAATTTACTTATGAAAATACTTATTTACTAACTCATGATATTAAGAAATGTACCTTTGATAAAATTCTACTTGTTTTAATAATTTGTATATAGGAATAAAAATCAAGTAATAGTAATACATATCTAGTTCATAAAACTTAACTATTGATATCTTATAAATAAAAAAAAAATATTGTGTCAATTGCAATTGAAAAATAAAAAAAGATCAATATTCTGATAATTCCAATATAAAAAAAAAATAATAATCAGTTAATGAAATCTGGAAGAACGTTAACTCTAACAAAGAATGGATTGATGTAAAAGTCACTTTTTAGTGCTCTAAAATACTGAAACTGATGAACAATTCGGTTCATATGAACCTGAAGCACATTTGCAGCTCTGTTCTGCAGCATGTTAGATAATAAAGAGGGTGTGTGTGTGTATAGAGCAATTATTACAAATGCCAAATGAGATTACAAATTTTACAATTTAAGAATGATGCAGAAGGTGGGGAAAAATATTGTGTCAATCGAAAAATAAAAAAGATCAATATTCGGATATTTCCAATCAGAACCCCCCCCCCCCCCCCCAAAAAAAAAAAAAAATCAGGTAATGAAATCTGGAAATACTTTCACTCTAAAAAACAATGGATTGATGTAAAAGTCCCTTTTTAGTACAGATAATACCTGCTGACTTCTCCTTGTCTGGAAGGCTCTGCACTTTTATATGTTTATCTAAATCTCAATACAACAGGTCAGAAATAATAAATATGATTTAATAAGTAAATAAAAACGAAAATAGTAGTGCAAACTTTTTCATGCCAAAATAATTAAAAAGTTTATGATTGATAGTTATGAACAGGACGCTGTGTTACATTACCACGTGTACAGAGATAGGATTAGATAAATATTTCACCTGAAGTGACGTTTTATCAGGTGCTTCTTTTTTAACATTTATTTAATGATAATGCAGTAAAGCTTGACAATCACACACTTTGTTGCTGATTCTAGTGTAACATTCAAGGTCATCAGTGGTTAAATATTCGTGAATCGTTTATCTTTTATCGAAGTAAAATAAAAGATCATGAATCAAAGAAGAATAAGTACAGTGTATCGACATTACGAATCATAAGCAGAAGAAAAAGTTCCATTAGACATTTAATTAACTGGTCATTCCATAATTTCAGACAGGTCGGTTTATATTTTATATCTAAGCACAAAATGATAACCTGAATGTGTACAATTTTGCTAGGTTTTAGCATTAACTGATAAATCCTATCTATCTGTCTACTGCATAACGCGTGAAATTAGCAGAATGCGTGTCTGACAAGTTTTTTGCTGTTATGAGAATTTTATGCTTGAAAGGGGTTATTCGTTAATGCAGTGTTCCCGTCCAGGGTATAAAACGCAGCTTCGATAAACATAATTGACGTCTCTGAAATTAATTTAGAAGGGGGTAAATTTATTTTTGAATTCATATCACCATAGGTGGAAATGAAATATTGAATTTTCTTTTGTAACATGTTCTTACTCTATTTCATTATTACTATCTTTTTCGCATCCCTTCCAAATTTTTATAAATGCAGCACAATGCCCATTACGTTAGATTCGGGTATACAAATCAAAACTTCCCGACGAATTCTTCAATCGTTTCAATCTTTGAGTAGATATTACCCAGGCTTTTCCGATTTAAGCATGATGTACGAATGTATGACACATTTATACCGATATTAATAACAGTAACTGAATACCTGCCTGGAAACTACTAGTTCATGTGGATGTATGAAAACATTGTAAAAACATTTGCAATTTAAAAAGAAATATTGCAGCTTAATTTAGTTTACTTAAAATATTTAAATGACTTTTAAGTAATGTTTGTAATGCCCTGTTTCTATATATTTTTTTTTCAAATTAAATTCCTTTTCTGTTTGAAAATGGCTAAATCCTTCCACTAAAGGATTGGTAAAGGATTTGGATTAAATTTGTATATCTGAGAAAATATTCATTTTCTGTGAAATAAAATCCAAGTTCAAAACAGAAGGAGAGCAAACACGAAAGTCTATAAAACATCAGGGTTAGGATCAGGTGCCACGAAGAAGTGAGCATCCAATGTAAACAGGTTGCAACCGCCGAGTGCTACTGGTTTTATCCGGAAAATAGTAAACGGAAAAATCTGTACACAATTCAAATGGTAAATATTGGTCTAATAATTGGCATGAAATATGTCAGTTAGCATTTTGACTTAATAATGAATTGTATTTGTTAACACACTAAAGAAATTAACAATAGTTTATTGAACAGGGTGCTTGACTGCTTCAAGTACTCATTTTGCAACTCTACGATCGAAATAATGACTTTGTCTGCTAACATAATCCACCTTTAAATTGAATGCAAACTTTTTTCTTCCGCGTTGCTCAGTGGGTAGAACTTTGTTCTGGAGTAGTAGACTTTACGTCGCTGGAATGAAGCTAAACAAGGGATTGGGAGACCGGTTTTTAATTGGATGAGACTGTATAAACCGAGATTCCAGTATGTGCGGGAATAATTTCTCACTGTTCAATGGCCCTGGGTGCCAAGTATTGGTTTAAATTTGCAGCTCTCCACAGACAAGTGGTTGCATTCACGAAAGGGACGGGGAACAAACAAACACAATCAGACATATTGTTAGGCCATCATCTGCATACTGAATTATGAACGACTTTACCCGAGCGTGACAAGAAGCACACTGAGGCGTGACCGGTCAATAGGTGATGCTTATTTCTCCATGGCACCTGAGTTCACCTCTGACGCTTGTAGAGGTCATTGTTTCCCCTGCTCCCATTTTATATTTTTTTCAATGGATTTTTTTAAAGTTTGATTACTGTTCGCAATCTCCATACCAGTATTTCATGACCGAAGTGTAATGAATGACTAACATTACTTTTAACATTACGCACTTATAACATGTACCTATACACACATGTTTGTTTTTATGCTTGGACAATGTATATAATTTCTTCTATCACATAATATATATAAATGTCCTCATTGATTTAAGCATACAACTATCTTCAATCCAAAATACGTGAAAGTGCCTCTACAAAACATCAAAGATGGTATAACGGGAATATCCCATCAAGCAATGTATAAAGTGAAACTGGACTTACCACTTCCCGATTCTGAGTTATTTATCCAGGAAGCGAAAACGAGCAGATAAAAAGATAACAATCGGTGCATGATGTCTCGTCAAGTACTTCAATTCAAAACCTTTTGTACAGTTAACTGTCGCTCAGTGTAAATCTACAACAGATATTCACAGTTTTTGGTATTAATGAGATTTTCTATTGACTTTTTTCATCTGCTAGAGCACTATATATGACTTCCAAGAAAGAAATTAGTCAGATTAATTGCGCCATATACCTGTATAATCTGTGAGAGGTTGTAGGTTTTTTTTCCTCGATTTTATCAGACAATGGAAATAAAATTCACCTTTGCCATGGGAAATAAATATTTTTTTCGGCCACAAAGATTTCCTCGCGGCAGGCTTTGCAATATTCACGAGACCGTTATCACTGAAGATCAAAGTTGCACTGAATGTTTTATCTTTTAAGGTTGTAGACACAGATTTGTTCGTTTTTTCAAGTCCTAAATTTGTTTTTAGAATGCAATATGCACAACGCAGCTATTTAAGAATTTTGAATATGAAAACCAGTAGGTTTACAAGATACATCGTATGTACATTACATTTATATCCCCTTTTAGCTCTCTAGGACAATATCAGCGTCATCAAAAAGAGTGAACCAATTTCAACCAAATTCGCAACGAGTTTTGTTTGTGACGCAACGAGTTTTGTTTGTGACGCAACGAGTTTTGTTTGTGATTATTATGATTGAGAGTTTATATTTATATTTTATAAAATATCAAGCCCCATTCAAAGTGTTATTTGAGACATACCTTGTGACGAAGTACTCTTTATCGAAGTGTTCTATAAACATCACACAACCTACATCTATTAATGTACTGGGTTTTTTATATTTGTGTTTTAAAATATCTAAGAATAAGAACAATTGGTAAATTGTCATAATAAATTATCTTTTTCAAAATCCAATTCTAAACGTTTAATGTTTAAATAGGAGCAATAATATTTTCAGGCGGAGTTTCCGAATTCTTTCTTAATCATAAGATATTTACAAGAAGAATATGGAGATAACGATCAGTATACAATATCAAAGTCCATAAAACAATACCAAATAGGACTAGAGCAAACACGGACCTCAAAACATCAGAGGTGGGATCAGGTGCCATGGAGGAATGAGTATCCCCTGCTGACCTGTCACTCCCGCTATGTGCTCATTGTCATGATTGGGAAATAACGGAAAAGTATGTCCTCAATTCAGGTATAAATAATGGACTAACAATTAGTATGAAAAACGTCAGTCAGCATTTGACTCAATGATAAAATGTATTTGCTGACAAGGTCACTGTATGTAAAGTTACTAATTATTTTAATTCCTTCGCAACTAATTTATCCAAAATGCTCCCTGGTTTGTACTTTTATTTTCCATTCTACCACGATTATTGAAAACATCAAAGAAATGCCGCGGACATTATTCTCCAATAAATCACGAACGTCATCAAAAAATTATCAGATCAGAAACATGTATCAAACCTGTACAGTTGAAATAAATATTTGACTCTAAAATGAAATACTTGTTTAGACCACATCGATGTGTCGTCTATTGCAATCTGAACAATGTAAATTGCATCAAGTTGCTGATGAATGTCGGTTTTTATAGCCAAGCGGGGCTATTCCACGGACCTCCCTACACATTTAAACACCAATAAAGCAGTTAAACAGGAACAAGATTTTGTTATTGTATTTTCATTAAAATTAATCAATACATAAAACAAACAAATTTAAAATTTAAAACGGCTATCTTTTAATGCAACGAAAGCTCTCAAATTGTCTGCATTCTATACACATGTAAGCAAACAATTTTGCCTCTGTTGTTAAATGGAACAGCGTAATCGAGACATGGTGACCTATTTCGTTTCTCTTTATAGGAAACGACCAGGCGTATTTAAGCGATCTTCATGATCTTTATAGAATAGAAATAAAGTCCTTGTTGTCGTGGATGTTGCAGGATAACCTCCTCGGTCTCGAAATGTTGGTTGAAATATAAAAGCCTCGGCTAACGCCTCGGCTTTTATCTTTCAAACAACATTTCTCGACCTCGGAGGTTATCCTGCAACATTCACGAAAACGCTGACTTTATTTCTTAATTGTATATTAGACTACTGTTGGATGTGACCGATTGACAGGGAAGTATTACTCAAAACTTCTACGTCTTATGTATGTGTTTTCGGGGATATTTGTTTTTCAAATATTCTGTTAAAGATTTTGCTGTTTTACAGTGTTTAATGGACTGTAGAGTTTGGATACTGTTCTCTATGTCCACATATTTCATTCAAATTAACAGAATTAATGACACTGACCATGCTTTGCGATTTAAGCATTTTTTCACTCAGAACAAATTATTAATTTTTTCCATTGCATAAGGAGATTATTTCATTTTTTGCCATAGTCAACTTTCCTTCCTCTGCAGTTATTTTCTACTATTATATGAAAATGGTGTTCACGTCACTACATATTCGATACTCACGACCATGCATCGAGTACTTCCAGCATATCATGGAGGCATTTTACTGACAGATAAGTTGATGTTACAAGGATAACAACAATCTGGTTTAATGTCAGCATTCCGTAAATAAAGCAGAAAGGGTGAAAATCAACTGCAGCAAAGGTAAGTTAGAAAACTCCTAGCGCTTTCCAGATTTGGACAATAAATGGAGTAAAGGACCCACATTGCTACGTTTTATGGTCGATACAATGACCTTGTCAGCGACTACAATTTATCATTGAGTCAAATGCTGACTGTCGTTTTTCATACTAATCGTCAGTCCATTATTTAGTATATACACTAAATTGAAGACGGATTTTCCCGTTACTCCAAGATCATGACAAGGGGCTATAGGCGGGTGTGACCGATCAGCAGGGGATGCTTTCTCCCCCATGGCACCTGATCCCACCTCTGAAGTTTCGGTTTTGTATTGTTTTTTGAGTTTGAATAATGTTCGTTATCTCCATATCCTTCTTATATGGTATTTTAAATGACGTTACTGTTGCTTCTATGAATTATTCAGGGCCTATGTTTTAAGCCCTAATTTAAGATTTCAATGTTTACTTTGTTATATTTTTATAGATCTTCCACTCTTTGTTTTCTTAACCCCCCCCCCATGGGTGTAAAAAACAATGCTTTACGAAGCAGGATCGAGAGTTTCTACGACGTCTATAAATAAAATTGTGTGAATTTTTTTATGTTGGTGTGAAAGGACTACGAAAGTTCTGTTGTTACATGTACGTTTATAAAAATATGTTTGTGCTGTTTTGACACAGATTCACATAATACCTTGCTTTTTGGATCGTCCTTTTTAAACTAGAAAACTGAAAGTAGTGGTCTCTGTTTCAATGTTCTTAGCACTTTTTGTTAACATGCTATATCTAAAAAAAACATTAGGCATTTTACACAAGGTAAATATTGTTAAAAAATGGTTCATCCTTAAGCCCCTTCCCAATAGTTTTGTCTATATAGAGAATACTAAGGTACCAATTGCGCTCCGTTATTGGCATACCTATTTTTAAATTCATATGAAGCAAACTTTGCTCTAAATCTTATGCGTGAAAATAAGAAAACACTTGCCGTGGCATTCAACTCGACATTTAGATATATCGACGACGTATTGTCAATTAACAATGGTAATTTCCATTCCTATCTCGATACGATATATCCGACTGAGCTTGAGATAAAAGATACCACAGAATCTGGCACCTCTGCTTCATACTTTGATATTTTACTTGAAAAAGACATTAATGGTAACCTAGCAACCAAGCTGTGTGATAATTGTGCAGACTTTAGCTTTTCTATCGTCAGCTTCCCTTATTTGTGCAGCAATATAGCTTCACCACCTGTATACGGATTTATATATCTCAGTTGATTCGATACGCAAGAGCATGTCCTACGTATGAACAATTTCTTAAACGAAGTAAATTATTGATAAAGAAGTTGATGAAATAAGAATCACAGCAGTTTCGTTCAAAGTCATCATTTCGTACTAACTTCTTTGGTCGATACAATGACCTTGTCATCAAATACAATTGATCATTGAGTCAAATGCTGACCGACGTTTTTCATACTAATTGTTAGTCCATTATTTATACACTGAATTGACGACAGTTTTTTTTCGTTAATTTTGGAGATGAGTTATCTTCCGACCCACAAGCATTTAATTTTGCAAGAGAAGGAATTAATAAATGAAGCATTTTTAATTTCTCGGTCAATCAAATATATTTATTTTTAACGGTTATCTCACATGAGGTCAACCCCGTCTGTCTGTAGAAGCCTGTGCAAATAATACAGGAAATTTCCATCTTTGATATATCGAATATAACAATTTCTCATAAATTTCTTTGAGATAAACTGCACTACAAATAATTCAGGCCTTTAGTTTTATCAGGATTAAAGTACCGATTAAGTTTGGAAATTGGCAGATCAAGTGCTTAAACTAATATATACTTTCGTGTCTTATCATTTACAGAAAGTATTAAAATAAAAATATTATGAAAATCTTGCTTTTGATGTTTTCCATTTGATTTTTTTTTTCAAAAATACCTTTAATCTCAAAAACTTCGTTAGAATCATTTCGTGCTTTTAAGCAAATTTAAGTGTGATTGAACACTGGAGAACTATATTAAATATGGTCAGGCAAATGCCATACATTTTTTTTTTCTCTCTTGATTAAAAGCCCTATACTATCTTACAATATTAGGTTTAATATTTGCATAGAAAAATGTTATGATAATTAATTTACTGATTTTATTCAAGTATCGTTTTATTTGTTTTATTCATTTATTACATCTGTCTAGTTAGATTTTACTCAGTATCAAGAGGTAGATTTATTGTAGACTGAAAAATTTAAGTTATTTTAGTGTTAATATCATTCCGCTTCCAAACTTACTTTTGTAATTGAAGAAATAAAAAAAAGTTCAAATAAATTGTAAATAGAATTTGATATGTTAAGCTGTCAATTTTTTCTGGGTTACAGTCAAATTTGATAAACAACTTATTTTAAAATTGCACGTATATTTTTCCAAGTGAGAAGACACATTTCATAAATTTTTAATGAATATCTGTAATGAAATGTAGTGAGCTTTTTTTCAACAATCAAATATTGTCCCTGAAAATAATTTAACGAACTCAAAATTTAGCGCAATCACTGGGTAAGGAATTGTTGGCGTAAACATAAATCAGCGCTACACATCTCCGTCAAGTTTATTGTATATGTTAATGATTTCTTAGCGGTATTCATGAATCAGAGCATTGTTGTCTACGCAAAAGCCGCTAAAATACGAAGCTCGCTTTTTAAAGTACACATACAATAGATTAAATGATATATATATATATGTATCGAACAGATGTAGAGCTCAACAATCCATTAAACATCACAAAATAGAAACGGAACACAAACGCAGCTCTCAAACATGGAGGAGTTAGCATCCCCTGCCGACCGGTAACACCCGCCGTGTAATCTTTGTTATAATGGGAAAAAAACGGGAAAAAATCCACGACAATTCATTGTGTAAAAAATAGATTAACAATCTTTATGATATGAAAAAAGTTAGCATTTCTATAGAATTATTGTATTTGCTGACAAGGTCATTGTATCGACCATAAAACTTTCGGAAGCAGAGGTCCGTAACTTTATGCACCTTGCCAGCGGAAATTTGTGTTTACTAAAAATGAAATGTTGACAAAGTCTGATATAAAAAGAAAACACTTGTCTTAAATTGGTCTTTTCCCAAAATTCACACATAATTTCGTTTTTTATGTCATTTGTTTATTGAAATCTTGATTCATTTTATTTGGAAATGACAATAATGGTAATCTAACAACCAAGCTTTTTGATAAACGTGATGACTTCAACTTTTCAATCATCAACTTCCTTTCCTTACTTCACCGCCTGCGTAGGGAGTTTATATCTTAATGACAAGCAAGTTGATGAAACAAAAATTTCAGGAGTCTCGTTTAAACTCACCATTTCGTAACTTCTATGGTCGATACAATGACCTTGTCAGCAAATGCAATTTATTATTTTGGAGAACTTTATTGCTGACTGACTGACGTTTTTCATACTGATTGTTAGGCCACTGAATTGTCGTCTCATTTTCCCACTGTTTCCCGATCAAGGATCACACGGCGAGTGAGACCGGTCACTCCATTGTATCTGATCCCACCTCTGACGTTTTAAAGGTTTGTGTTTGCTCTGCTTAAAATTTGGAATTGTTTAAAGGACTTTTGATCTTATATATACTGTCCGTTATCTCCACATATTTCATTATATATGAACTTTTGATTTTGAATACTATTCGTTATCTCCATATGTTTCATAAAATACTTTGATGAAGTGGACATCAAGCAGGCGTTATGTCATGTGCAGTGATACCTCGGTAAATCAAATACACATACTCGTGTGGTATATTTAGTAACTGAACGCGTAAGTCAACGTCACTTGAATTATAGACAACAAATAATAACAATGTAACATGTGTTTGTAAGATCTTGGATATCTGTGCAATCAAGAATTTAAATGGTAATAGATCTGTTAAAATTTATCATAAACGTAGGAGTAGAACAAATAATAGCATGTAGCTGTATCAGCAAATTTATACACAAGTGTGTATACATATTATATATAAAAACGACAGAAAAAAAAAAAAACAGAGTGGAACAGAGACGAATGTAGGTTGAACCATGAATGTCCTTGTGAAATACATAGTCTTTTTTTCACTACTTCTAGCAGGTAAGTTTGATTATCTTTTGTGTCTCTACAACATTTTTTAATAATTGATCTTAATACTGATAATGTTTTATTCTAGAAATTACATTTTCAAAATGTTTTATTTGTATTAAAAAGAAAAATTACAGTGATTTTAGAGGTATGTTTAAATGAAAATTAAAACTGGTATTGTTGATTGGGATTTTGTCCCGAGATGGATAAAGTTTTTTTTTTAGTTGAAAAGTATTTGACTTTCTGAACTGCATGAAAAATTCTCAATTTTATCAAAATTTATTCATGCAAACGTATATCAACATAAATGAAGAAATGAATGAAACATTATTTCCTGATTTCATAGAACCGTATTATTTACCCTCATAAGCTCTTGAAATTGACTTTAGATGTATCATTTTGTACTTTTATAACTTTTCAGCAAGCTGGAGGTTATAAAGTAGTGTGCAAATTGTTTGGTCAATAATGCGTTAGAATTATTCATAGTACTAACTAACGTTGGGATGGGCGCTATTTGCTAGCGGTCTTGAAAATAATAACCTTGCTTTAATTTATCATATCAAAATTGTTCTCGTTGCAGCCTCTTGTTGTGACTATGATGGCCAATGTTATGGAAAAATAAACTGCCCAAGTGGCCAGGTTAGAGCTTGCTCATATAAACGGTGCACCTGCAGAGTGGGGACCCGTGAGTATTTTGCACAAAACTTGAATGCTATTGCATGTAATGTTGGTTCCAACATGCTATTATTGAGTATGTCTAAAAATCTATACCGATTACTTCAAAACCATGAGTATTGAATATATGTGTTTATAGACTTCTTTTTAAGAGAAAATTTAAATTATCATCTATCGTTTAAAACAAACGGAAAGGATAAGGGTACTTAAAGAGATATATTTAAAAAAAAATGCACAAGTTTAAATGCATATTCTTAATTTAGTATGCCTGTTTGATGGAAACTGCGTTAAAGTCTGCAACAGTAACCAAACACCTGACTGCAGATTGTTTCGGTGTTATTGTCATCAAAATTAAGGGCAAGAAATATTAAAATATTTTGCGAAATTGAATTGTTCTTATTTTTTGCTCAAATAAATTACATTAACAAGAGTATCTGAAACCTTATTTTATCAAAATTGAGATCTTTTTAGGTCGCCTGAGTAAACTCAGGTGACCTATTGCTATCTGTCTGCGTCCGTCGTCTTGCGTTAACATTTGAACATTTTTAGCTTCTTCTTTGCAACCGCTCAACCAATTTCAACCAATTTTGGCATACAGCATCTATGGCTAAAGGGAATCAAAAATTGTGAATTTCATAGTCCCTGTCCCCCTGGGGCCTAGGGAGTTGGACCAAAACCACTGAAAGTAATGCAATCTTTAAAAATCTTCATTTCTCCTGGACATCAAGCAGTCAAATTGATGGTTTAATTGTAATAAGCATTGAGCCCTCTACCAAAATTGTGAAATTCATGGTCCAAGGGTCAGGAGTTCTAGTAGGGGGGTTACTTTATAGAATTTAATGAAAATGCATTTTTTTGGGGGGGGGATCTTCTTCTCTGCTCCTGCAAAGCTGGACATAAACAAACAAACTTAATTTATAATTTTGATCAGGAAGGATTCAATCTTCGAAAATTGTGAATTTCATGGCTCTAGGGTCTGGTGTTCTGGTTTTAAGAGGGGCTCTATTGATTATATAATGAACAAGCATTAAATCTTTGAAAATCTTCTTCTCTGCTTCTGGGTATTCAATAAACTAACTACATACATAGTTACGAAGGACGTTCAATAAATTATGTCATCGTTGCTCGCAAAGAAACAAGAAAACGTTTTTCTATGATTTAGTCTTAATGATAAAACTAAAATATTCTCTTTAAATTAAAAGAAAATATCCGTTATATTTTTATTCAATTTTTAATTGGTTTGAGAACACATTTTGAGTATGACCCTTTGTATACTGGAATATGGCAGATCCTATGATTTTTTCCTGTACTTGTTTCTTCTTTCTGAAAGATGTTTTTCTTTTTTTCAAGTTTGGAAAATGAAACAAGTCAAAGGTTGAAAGTTCTGGCCAATATAATTGGTGTGACAAAACATTAACTTTCTTTTTACCCAGAGAACTCCTTTTCTCTTCATGATCTATGGGTATGGACTCTGTCATGAAGAAATTAAGTGTAATGAATCCCTCATTCCGGCTCCTTCATCTCATAAACCTTTCACTTTTTTTTCAAAATATTTGCTTTCTAGACTCTTCCAGAAATTGAAATTACTCCCCCAATAAGAATTTGAACAACAACACCACTAATATTTAAGAAAATAGTATATAAAACTGTTTTTGTGCTCTTGCAATTCTTTACTCTTTTCAGGCCTTTGCTGTTTTGTCAAGTGCATCTCATTCCAAATTTGTTTTGAGGGTTTTGGAGGAAAATGGATTCAAGTTTCATGACCTGTTTGAATTTCAGACAAACATGAATAAGTACATTTTTTTATCTTTTAAAATGATTATTTAGATATTCCTACATGCTGTCATTTTCACTCATTTTTCAAAATATTGGGTGACCTTTGAGTATTTAACTTTTTTACTATTAAACGATTCTTTAAAACAATTTGAACTCCCCCAAAATGATGTCTATCAAATTTGCTATCTGTCAAAAAGTCAATCTGACATAATCAGTGATAATTTGTTGAGTTTTTGCAAATATACATTGGATTTTGTATGTCCTTGTCGCCAAGGACAGTGCCCAATTTTGAGACCCATTATATCATTTTTGTTCATTGAAATTCACCTGCTTATGTGTG
Organism: Saccostrea cuccullata; assembly: GCF_032062105.1. Classification (NCBI taxonomy): domain Eukaryota; kingdom Metazoa; phylum Mollusca; class Bivalvia; order Ostreida; family Ostreidae; genus Saccostrea; species Saccostrea cuccullata. Next base: position 159,691 of record NW_026919847.1, read on the forward strand.
TATAAAACAGACATTGGTTGCTGTAAATTTCGCATATATCAGTTAATATATCTTTGGGATTCTTAACAAGTTTTACAGAAGCTTTAATGAAGCGTTTAATTTCACTCTAGTTTACCGATTCTTGACTATTCATTTTAAATGCAGTGTCTCGAATAGCCCTTGTTTTCCAGCTTCTCACAATTGAACTACGTGATGAAAAGTGGTCAAATAAACTGTAAACAACTCATTAAAGATTCAATAATTAGAGAAAGTCAAGCTTAATGGCATATGATTTCTATGTTGTATGTCATCAAGCTGATGACATTATTTATTGAACGTCCCTCGTATTACGAGGAAAAATGTCCCCAGGGTCAGGGGTTCTAGTGCTAGGGTGGAGCTGTATTGATTATATAATTTATATTATTTCCTTGAAAAATTCCTTCTTTGTCCCTTTGTACCAACACAGGCACGTTACTATATCCCTTCAAACGCAAATGCAAGGGGATAAGAAAGGGTCATGAAACTTGCAGAAAGAGCTTTATTGCTTGTTCGTTTACAGTATCATGTCAATTTTTAAACCGAAAATTTTGCATCAAAATATTCCTTGTAAAAACATAAATGGGACTTCTAAGAACTTCATTATAACAGGATCATAAGATATGCAACAAGAACTGCAGAACTTTGAAAGATCAAATGTTTTTGTCATTTTTCATTGCTTAACAAATTATAAACAAATTTAAAGCAACATAAGCTGCATTTTTTTAATAAAAGAAATTGTTGTTAAAATGTGTTATTATGATTAATTTTTATGTAATTTAAACCCTATTGATTTATAAAACCAAAATAAAAGATTGAATTGTTTCAAAAGAAATATTTCTGTACAATCGAATATATTTTCTTTGCGTCAAGTTAATTGTTAATTGTTGTATAAGTAATAAAACATTATAAGATAAACATGATTACTTCATCCTTTCAGTAACCCCTTGCTTCTCTTACTTATTTAGCAAAACATCCTAATTATCTGCGTAATGGGAGTATAAGATTTATGTTTCCTAATCGGTCCGCTACGCTAGAGCATTCGCAACGTGCAAAACATTTCTAACACTAGGTAAGCTTTTGACAAACAAGTTATAAAAGAATATTTACAATGTCGTTTGAAGGCATCAATTTGCAAGTCTACCCTTGTATGGTGTATGAAATGACCTTGTCACCAAATAAAGTCTACCATTAAGATGAGCACTGATTTGTCGTTTATCATACTATAAATGTTTGGCCGTCTTTTAATCACTGATTTGACGTTTATCATACTATAAATGTTTGGCCGTCTTTTAATCACTGAATTGACTATGTGGTATTTTTTGGTTTTCCCGATCGTGACAAGTAGCACACGGTAGAAGTAACCAGTTGGCAGCGGATGCTTACTTCTTCATGCATCTGATCCTTCCTATGATATTCTTACAGGTTCTTGTTTGTTCTGCTCCCTTTTTGCAGTGTTTCAATGGACCTGTTTGCTTTCTAACTGAACAATAGTTAACAAACGCCTTTGGTTTTAATATCCTCAAAAGCAAACAGTTTATGTTTAGCTCCATATGCTTTAAGATAGAATCAAGAAAAAAATTATATATTTTTTTATTGTCATAATTTTATTTCATTGAAATTAAAATCAACACTTGAATGCACAAAGTCTTTCTTGAATTTAGCAGATTCATCTACTAGTTATGATTCATTTACTCTCATGTAAAAAAAAATATTAAACATGTAATTCTTCTGGAAGACAAAGATTCAATAAAAGAAAATAAAAACAAGAATTAAAAAAAAGCTAGAGAAATATATGGGTATCACAGTTGGGACGAAGGATTGAATTGGACATATGAATGTCAAGCAATATAATGATAATTGATTGCTTTGACATACATGTAAAAAATTATAGGATAAAATGATTCGATATACAATAATGTTAACGTAATCTATATATTACCACATAAAGAGAAGAAATGTTTGTCTTAATATGCAAAGTTATTTTGTCAAAACACAAAGATAACATTTCACATGTATAAAAAGAAAGAATTTTGTGTTTTCTTCTGCGAAGAGAGACTATTATCTAGAAATTTAATTGTAAACAAACAACGACATATCAAATGAAAAATATAAGAAGTAAAATAGTAAGAAAATTAATCAATGAGAAATTGGCCACAGATGAAGAATTCTGTGGATCAGAACTCTGAGGTTTCTGACTTATTCCATTAATGTTACTAGTGTAGACTATTCTACGATTTAGGGGCTGAATAGGCCGGAAGTCGTCAATTAAATCTTTATCCGGTTCCGTGGGATAGTTCTGTTTCACTTCATGGCGGAAAATTTCAAGCTGCAATTTTAAAGACATATTATGTAATAACTGTTGGTATGGATTTTTTCCAGCAATATTTCAGAGAAATTATTCCTTTGCTAGTTAGGATTTTGGAACTATATTTAGGTTTTTATCATGTTCAGCACAAAATAACAATTTGTCAGATATGGAAAACGCTTTTTGAATTAAAATGAAAAGTATATCTTTAAAGTACAAGACAGTGTACTTAATATGTTGAATATTGAAATTTACTTTTTTATAAAACCACAGCTGACTATTTATCAATATATTACAGTCCTGTCATTGATTCCGCAGTGACACTGATAATTGTAAATTCGACAAGAGTTTTCTATGAATTCTCAGACCTTTCTCCTTCAGACCCTGATAATTAAGTTTTGTGAAGGTAAACCCACGCACCTGTCTCCTTGATACTTTGATTGTCTCCTTAAACAGTGTCCAGATGACGGTCTCATAACAAGGAGGGGTGGTCAGGCTGCCCAGATACCGATAGTATGTACTGAGGTCAGAGGGCAAGAGGGAACGTAGGGGGATAGCAGAGATCTCCACGTGGTCGTCTGAAAATAGGCATTATGTAACGTTAAAAAAACAAGATTCTTCTATTAAGGGGGCTCTCTATAACGTCACAACATTGCGTACTTCTGTTGAAACGCCATTTTGGTTCCAAATGTTCACTTAACACCGATAAATCACTGAATATAACACACCATGCGATATTGTGGATGGAATGTACATTGTATCACCTCAATTAATACATTGTATTGCCCAACTCGTATCCTTTCTTTAAAAATGAATTGTTTGACAATTTATTCAGTTTCTACCTATTTAATTATTAAATAATATATTTACAAACTTATTAGAATAAGATTTTTAGGTGAGAAAAAATGATATGAAAACATGACTTGTCCATATGCTAATTCATCATTACGTGTCAAAACGCCATACACTCAAAAATTTCTTTTTTCTCCAATAAACATATAATGCTTTCCAGCAAAAAACATCCCCCCAAAATACAAATTTGATAAGATATGACATATGTATT